>NW_026991720.1:33797500-33842500 GCF_029215605.1 Mirounga angustirostris
AATTATGAGCCCTACTCTCATGCAAAGCCAGTCAGTAAATTGTTTACATACCGAAGTATGATACATGACAAGTAGATTCTGTAGAGTCTTATTATTATTTATGTATGATACAAATTCAAAGGGAAATAGACATTTTAAATGATTCTGATACTTCCCTATAAACTCTCGATTTCTTTACACCAGAATTACTAAACATGTACATGTGTGCACACATACATTTTCATAAGAGAAGCAGGAAGGATTCAGAAATAGTTGTTAAAGAAAAGACCACATTTTTAAAAAGCTTTCTTACCCTTATTTATGCTACTTCTGAAGTAAACTTTTCTCACTGCTTAAAGGGAGTCTATTTTTAAAACCAGTGTACCTTCCAGTGGCTATATTCTCTGTTTCAGAAATTATAATGTTCTTTCTAAAATCAGGAAGTATGAATGATGTATACTCACGTGAATATAAAATATTTATGTTTTGTGCTATAATAGAGAGGAAACTCTTAAAGATCCTGGTTGTTAGTGAATTTTCTGTGTAATTACTGAGTAAAGATGTTAAAATGCATAAATTATAATTCCACGTGTTTTATATTTCATTGTCATAAATGATATGTACTTTTTTCTATGCTATGAAAGTTAACTGCACTCCCACTCCACAATTGAAGGCATAATGAGTCAGGAGGTTGTCTACCTCATTACTCATCAGGTCAGAAAGAAAGGAGTATCCACCCCATTGGTCATTTAAATCCTCCTGGTTACATCAGGGAAGCAATAATGAAATCTGTGAAAATGAAAATTAGATGCAACACTAACAGATTATTGTAGATTTTTGTATTTCACAATATTTTCCTTTACAGATTTTGCAGTGATGGTAATTCTTATGTTTAAAAGGTAGCTAGTGTATGGTATTGCAAAAAAAAGTACTAAATTTACTTTGTAATGTATTCTAGTGGAAATATAATTTAAATTTATCCACCTAAATAAACATCATGACAGACTGGAAGAGGAAGTTAATCTTTGGTCATGCAAACTATGTTTCTTGCAAAAAATAAAATATGATAGGTAAACTGCAAGAGGAAGCTATCTATTAGATAATGATGAGACCTACGAAAGAATAGTCTTTTCCAAATGAATTGGCTAAAAACATTTCCTAATAGAAAGACGCTCCTTTCAAAACAGTAGTGATCAGGATTCCAAACAAACCATCACATGCTTCTGTTTATGTGCGACCAATATAGTTATTGTTGAATTATGAATTCTAAATATTTATAAGTGATTCATATTAAAGAAGTTGTCAGCTGCAGCTACAGTTCTTCACCTTCTGTCATCCCAACTATCAAGGGGGCTGACTCAATCACTTTCTTGTCAGGCTACCTTTCTTCCCCAGAATACTCAATTCCCAAAACACAACAAAATATAAATGAATGGAAAGTGCTAATGACCCATGATTGCCAAGAGGTATTAAGTTTTTAAGGGTCCTTTGCTGACTAAATTTTAAATGAGCAAAATCATGAGATTCATTTCCCAAGGCAAATCTTTGTATTTTTAGTAGATGTCCACTGAAAAGAAATACATATTATTGTCTTCTGGTCTGTCTGCTTTCTTGTGATAGGAGTCATAATCAGCTTTTGAGGGCTCAAGTATATGTAGCTTATTCCATGTTTACATATAAGATCTATGCTCATAAAAGCTAGACTAATGAAAAAAATTACATTTTTAATTAAGGGGAAAATGGTTTGAAATGATACGATTTGGAAACCTATATATTGTTTGGAAGTTTAAAGGTATATTTTAAATCTTTAGGATTGGGTTGATAATAATTTTCAACAATTAAGTTAAAATCTTTGTATTTAGCGAATAATACAGCTCAGTTCCCAAATCTTATAATTTCATCCTATTTCCCCTTTATATTGTCTTAAAAATGCCACTGATGAGAAAAATTGTTGTTTCTAATGACTTCGTTACAGTCTAAACTTGCAATTTCTTTATTATTTTTGTCTTGGGTTGGCTCTATCTTGTTTCTGCTGACATTATGTTTTATGGTATATTTTCATATCTTAGAAGAATCTTTTCTAAATAAGAGAGGTGGATGGTCCCTGAAATCATAGCTTATAGGTTCAAATGTTTGGATACAAGTGAAAAAAGTTCCCATTGTGTTCGTTAATTCGATCATTATTTTAGGAAAATAAAGCCTTTGCTTAAATTTTATGTTGTGAAGAATTGCTTATATCTGTATATAATTTAGTATACACAAAAGTCAAAATCAATAATGAAAATTTAGTAAAATAGTTAAGGAGTACTTTTTGATCAAATCATTAGATCTTCTTACTGAAAGGAGGCCCTATAAATAGGAAATTAGTGGTTTTCCCCAGATTCTGGTATAAGTAAGCTAATGACGGTGTGTTAATCTTTGTAAGTTTCTGTCTCATTTTTTAATTTCTGTATGAAATCTCTCTTAAGAATCTTTCAGCAATTTCCTGGGATGTCCTTTATTATCATCCTAGCGCTGTGACTTACATGTGCTCTCACAGACACTCACATGAAAGCAGACTCTACAGACACACACACACACACAGAGTCAGGGCCCGCTCAACATATGTGCTCTTGTGTGGGAATCATAGCACTTTTTCTGAAACAGAGAAGGCATGACTTTCAAGTAGTTTTAAATTTCAAATCAGCTTAGTCCATATTTAATCTAGACATGTTGGTTTAACACCAAGCCACGCCAGACCTTTTAAAGTTCAGTGGCTGTGATATAAAATTCTTCACTGTGTTGCACCAGTAAATTGAGAAGTGCAGTATAATTCTCCACTATCGCTGGAACCATTGTGAAGTAAAATAAAGACTATGATACAGGTCCTCATTCAGGTGCACACTCTTTCACGGTTGTATTCAAAGTGTGTGTTCACAAAAATTAATGAAAACTCGCATAGATGATGCATAGTTTATGGAAGTAAGTGGTAAAAAAAAAAAAAGTTAACTCCACCATTTTTTTCTATTGGTCACTTTACATGCCTATAGATTAAAGATGCTGAATTCCTTTTCTCTGAGGACCACCTTTATAACTGAGTTATTTAGTTTTTTATTTTTTTAAACCAAGCAGCCAAAAGAAAGAGCCTCTTGACACTTCCAGCAAGTATCTCAGTTCTTTTCATATTGTCAATAGCTCCACTGATAGCACTGTTCTTTTGACAGCTGAAAGCAGATGTGGGGGTTAAGTATGGGAGCAATTCAAATGTCCATAGTAAACTGCAGGGGGGCAGAGAGAGCTCAGAGAGCAGCAGCTTTAAAGTAATTGACTAATACAGTAAGGATATTAAAGTCATTTAGTGCCAAAAGGGAACACACTGATCCCTGACCCTCAGCCACTTTGGAGTAATCTAGTATTCAATCCAGCGTGTAATGACTGCCAGGCCTGTCAATCCTCCAGGCTCTCCAGTCAAATGCCTGTGGCTACTATTGGCTTATGGTAAAAGGACAGAAATGCAAGGAAATGCCTCTCAATCAGCCTATGATGTGATAATGTTATTGCTCCAATGTATTCTATATTGTCCCTGCATAGTTTAATCTGTTGAGACCCATGTCAAAAATTGCCCTTGTTCCCCAGAGGTCTTTACTCAACCTTTTAGTAATATAAGTGGATTTGAAAGGAAAGGGGGTAACTTACTTGATGAATTGTTTCCAGCTAGTGAGTGTGTGTGTGTGTGTGTGTATACATAACATATATATGTATAGTCAACTGTGGCTTAAAGGCTATCCATGCAAAGTATAAATTAGAAGTGTGCTAGTAATCTGACTTGTAAACCCTTCTTTTTCTTTTACTCCAACGGGCAAGATATTTTACAATAAGAAAGTGTTTGAAAAAAAGTATCGACAGAAATTTATTTGCATGGTGGCTGATTCACATTCGGTGCATGTGCCAAAAGGAATTTTAACAGGGGAAGTTGTCAGAAAAAAAGATTTACTTGTTTCTGCTACTTCGAGACGTAAGAGTTGGCAAACTTCTGGGAAGCTTCAATTTTAAATGAGGTGTTTTGCATTTGGAAAATATAATTATTGCTAGAGGCTGCAAATGAAAAAAAAAAAAAACACCTAAGAGAGCATGCAGGAAATTGCCATTTTTTGTTATTTTGATTTTGCTAATTGAGGCACTAGAAATTGACCCAAAGTTGAAGAATCAAAATGGAATAATAATTATTCAAATTGTATTTTATTATCTCACAAAGAATCTTTGTATTTCTTAGTCATTCCTCCATTTACTTTTTTAAACCTATTACATAGAGTCTTTGGAAAGAGAAGGCTCCCGTGATGATAATGCACTATTATTTTTAGAGGACATTAAGGTTACATGGGGAGGCATTTTGCCGATTTCTGTTCTGTAGGACTCTACCCACTCTCCACAGGGAAGGTGCTTTACAAAAACGAGAAACACAGAGGAACATCTATTTGCTCATAAGTTTGAAATAACTTCGGTGTCAAAAACAAATGACATTCCCCTCTCCACCAACATGTCCTCCGGCCATTCAGCACTCTAAAATGATTAATCAGTGTAGGTTGTATTTTAAAAACCATTCTGCTTGTGTTATTTACTTTTCCCACTTGAAGCATTCTGAATTAGTATACAGTTCTTGCCAAAATAGAAGAGACAGGAAAATCTTCCTTTTGTGTTCAGTGAATTCCCAGACCTTAAGGGCAGAATGAATGCAGGAGGAAACCCATCAGGATGTCTCAGGCAATTTTTCATTAGTATCCATGACAAGCTGTTTCACCACAGGCTATTGTTTTCATGGAAAGTTCAAATACAGTAGGATGGGATATAGTGTGCTATTAGCACATAATGGTATGATTATTACCTATCATATATATAGGTGACCTTTGTCACCTAGAACATTGATACTCTTCATTATGATGTACCACTGTAGAATAAGAGGAATGGTTGGACAGCTTTAGAGTTCTTTCTGTAGTTGTCTAATTATCTGTTTAAAGTTTTCAAAGCTTTCCTAAGAGGTGAACTAGAAGGGAAAACCAAATAGGTCAGAGAATCATAGGGCTTCATAGGACCTTGGCATTAATTTGTCTATTCCTTTTACGTCCTGGCATCAAATAGCTAAGCTATTTCTGGTGAGGGTATATTTTATACAAAATTCCAAAATTTAGGATCATGTGTATCTGCAAAAAGCATTATGACTATAAAGGAATAACTTGATTCTACAAGCAGAACAAAAAAATCAGTCTATACCTACACATTGTATTAAAAGCTTCTTGAATGAGTTGAAACTTTTTTCCTCCCATCTCCTTATGAAATTCAGTGAGTCACTTTTCACTCTTTGTATAATAACTTCATGTTCCTAATGACAATTGTTAAATATATATTTAGTTTTCTGTAGAATGAATGTGAGTAAAGCATCATTCGGTTTGGGTTAATTGAGTAAGTTCTCCTTTAGCTTCAACAGAATTAAGGGCATATATCTTATCTTCATTTCTCATAGTCAATATGTGGTTGAAAAAATTTCATTCCTTCAGCAAATATGGAATTTCAGCTCTGCACATGGCATTATGCCAAGCTCTGTAAGGGGTATAAAGAAGAATAAGATGTGATCCCTAATTTCAGAAAGCTTACAGACCAATATGGGAGGTGAGACCCTAGACAAATAACTATAGCACACAGTTGAAAGGGGAGAAGGTAGCTGAAGTTTATTAAGCACCTAGAGTTAGCCAGTCAGTCTGTATAACTCCAATTAATGGACACAGAATTGTGAGATAATCATTTTTATTTCTTAAGCTGTCTTTATTGAGACTCAGGAAAGCCAGTACTGTATTTAAAACAAGTTCTTTCTGGCTCAGAGACCCATGCTCTCCCAGCAAGACTGCATCTTTTCCATAACAGGAGTGATGATGCTATGATTTCCCCATGTGAGGAAATCCCTTCGATGCTCTTCCAAATCGAAATCCTGTTTTTCATTTTAAGGAAAGGTAAGACTCCAAAGGTCAACCATGTAGTATGGTGTAAACAAAGTGATCTTCATGTGGGCTCATCTCCTATTAAATTGATCTCTAAGGCCATGGGATCAGAAACTATGTCTTATTTCTTATTCTTATTTCTTATTGTAATCAGAATATACTAGGAGTTTGATAAACATTGCATTGGTTAAGTGAGTGTACAGAATATCTTTATTCTCTTCAGGCCTGGACTTTTCATCAGGGATTAACACCCAGAACAACTCCCACAATATGAAGAGAATCCCACCAAAGGTACACAGTTGTGAAAAGTCATTAAGCTTATTAGCCATAAAAATGTTTAGTCTGTTTATGTTCATCAGAGTTTCTTCCATATTCTTAATTAAAATGAGGATAAGAAGGGAGAAAACTTGTGTGTATAAAAAATTAATTATCTGTGAATTTTATAATTCTATGTTTAATGGTAGAGTTGTATCAACAAGTTAAAAATCAATGGATGATTAACTCACTATCCAGTTGTATCTGTTTACATTTCTTTTCTTAAATTACTGGCTTAGAAGCTACTGTTATTATTAAGGGCCATTATGACAACCTACAGGGTTTTTTTTGAGTATTAAAAATTATAACTAGTATCTCTTTATTCTTTTATCTTTAACCTGCTCTTTCATGTTTTATAAACTTTTTATTGTAAAGTATAAAACACATTTAGATCATTTGCACAAAACATAAAGCTCACAGAATAATCACAAGTGAGTGACTACTAGGCAGGTCAGGAAATATGAAACGGGCAGCAATCAAGAAGCATCCTTTGGACCATTGCCAGTTGCTATTCCCACCTTTTTTTTTCCTTCCTCTTCCTCCCTCTCCACTATTCTGACTTCTAACTTTAAAGTTAAATTTTGTTTCGTCTTTAAATACATGGAATCACTTTTGTATCTAGCTTCTTTTACTTAACCTGATATTTGACAAATTCTTCATTGTAGTTGTGTGTATCAGTCATTGAGTCATTTTCATTGTTGTACAGTGCTCATTTTGTGAATACTACTGAATAATTTATCCATACTATGACAGATGAATATTTGGGCTTCCATTTTGGGGATATTACAAATAACAGTCTCAACAGAGTGCAAATATGCAAGTTTTTTGGTTGTATGACTAGTTGAATTGCTGGGTCATAAATTATGCATATATTCAATTAAGAAGATGATACCAATTTTCCAAACTGGTTGTACCAATTTATTTCCCCACTAACATTATAAGAAAGTCTCTGCTGTTTTATATCTTACTAGTAGTTGGTATTAAATGTCTTACTAATTTTAGTCATTCTTTGGCGCATATAACAGAATCTCATTTTAATTTGTATTTGCGTGATTGCTAATGAAGATACGCATATTTTCATGTTTATTGGATAATATTGGTAGATATTGCAAATTGCCTTAAAAATTTCATTGATATCATCAATGATATAGAATGCATGTTTCCTCACACTCTTGACAACATTGGGAACTGTCAAACTTTAAGTGGGGAAAAAAAAATCACATCACTACTATGATACATTTCTTTTGTTATATCGCAATTCTGTGTTTATTTTTTACCATTTTTGCCTTTTTTTTTTTGTGCTGTATATTACTCCTGTCTTCTGATCATTTTCTTTCTCTTGGGTTGAACATTTTATTGATTTCTAAAAATTCTTACATATTTACTAAGGTTTTTGTCTGTGGCAAATATTTCCTCTACTTTGCTCTTTGATTTGGTTTATACTTTCTTTGGTCATACAAAAGTTTTCCATTTTATGTGGTCAAATTTATTAGTCTTTTTTCTTTATGGTTTTAGGGTTTTGTCTGTATTTTTGATGGCCTTCTATACTCATCATCACAAATTACTATGTTTTTAATTAGCTGATGATCTCTTTTAGATCTCTTATGGTTTTAATTTTTATAATGAAATCTTTGATTACTGGGTATTTATTTTGAAGTAAAAATTGCTGCAACCATTTTTCTTCCATTTTTTCCCCAAATGGTTGGCTAGTTGTCCAAATACCATTTCTCAGTGAAAACATCTATTCTCTACAGATTTCAGTTGCCACCTTTGTCATTCACTAAATTCCAATGTGTCCTTGAACTTATTTCTGGACTCTCTGCTTCATTAAATCTTTCTGTTTATTCCAATGCTAGTTATGAGCCTTTGTAATTAAATTTGTTTTTAAATGTGTTTTAATAGTAGTTTTTTTTTTCCTTTCCTTTGTAATAAATTAACTATAGAATTTTGGGAGTATATTTCCTCTAAGAAAAAAGCTCTTGTCATGATCAAGTTGTTATTTTTTTGTTGAAGTAATCCAATGTCTGAAAGACCTCATACCCAGCCAATATAATGTGGTAGCCTCCTTTTCCATAAGAAGGCATGGTCTGCTTGGCTAGCAGTAGAGTTGTGTGAAGTTGTATGGAATCACACTAATCTGCCAAATAACTAGAAAGTATATGATAAGTGCTTATCATGTGTTTACTTAAAATATACTTATGTGACAGCAAATGACTGAATTAGATATGAACTATAAAAGGGATCAGAAACATGAAATTGCTGTGGGCTGGAAAGGAAGAGATAATTTCATAAATTTAATTTCATAAGCAGGATTTATAGAAAGTCTTTTAGATTTCTTAAGAAATGATTGCTACCTGGGAAAGGGGGAAATAATACATTTCAAAGAAAGAGAACAAACTAATCAGATTATTAAGAAATAGGATCAAATAGGGGCATCTGGTTGGCTCACAGTAGAGCATGCTACTCTTGATCAGGGTCATGAGTTTGAGCCCCATGTTGGGTGTAGAGTTTACTTAAAAATTTCTTTTTGGGGTGGCCTAGGTGGCTCAGTCGGTTAAACATCCTACTCTTGATTTTGGCTCAGGTCATGATCTTAGGGTCATGAGATGCAGCCCCAAGTCAGGCTCCACACTAAGCGGGGAGTCTGCTTGAGATTCTCTCTCTCCCTCTGCTTCTGTTCCTGCCCCCCCCCATACACACATGCTTTCTCTCAAATAAATAAATAAATACTCTTAAAAATGTTTATTTTAAAATAGGATCAGATGTTTGAGAGGTGGAATGTGGAGGCTCTTGAAGACCCTCACTCTTTCCCCTTTATCTACAGCCCTCCAGTTTTACAACTTCTGACAAATAATAGGCTTAAAATTTGCAGTATTGTCTACCTTCTATTTAAGTTCACAATATGCCTCGATACTTAAAAGATCAAGCATTGTTGTGAGGCTTACAAGCTGCAAGAGCGTAATGATGCCTCGCTTCTACTCTTTCAAATAATTCTATTCTCCTTTTACTCGGAAATCTAAGAGCTCACACGACAGCTACTCAGTAGTTTTTGTTTTTGTTTTTGTTTTTTTTAGTGAACTAGTACTAAATCCGTAGCCTTTTGCTTCACAATTTAAAAGAGATAATTTTATCTTACGTAACAAAACTGTGGTTTCTTCTGTAATGTTCCTTCAGGTGCATTTTAACCTAACAGAACCATTCTGTAAGTGTATTATAAAATGACAGTGCGGTCTTCTCCAAGTTGGATTTCAAATGCTTATGTATACTATACAGTGCATAAATACACAAGTGTACACACATGCACACTTCCTTATTATCTCAGAATAAAAATGCAAATGAATTTATTAGCCTAAGAGTGGCACCAAATGGAAATTTATGCACATACATTTAAAAACAGAGCCCTTGAAAATAAAGCAGTTGCAGCCTATTAATTTTCCTCTTTGACAGTTTTTTAAATTCCCCTAAAAAAATGAAACAGCATGAATACTGTCAATACATCACAACAGCCACATTAGGTTTTGTGATATACATCATAATATAAAGAGCACTATTAGAGCACAACCTGGGAACCATTAAATCATTCTAAATCACTGTTACATTCCATTAGTGTCAATGGTGAAACCACATAATAGGCTTTATTACAAACTTCACCTTGGTAGGCCATTGTCTCTAATAACCACTTCTCTATGATGTGATATCATACCCAGAAATCCAGGGAGATAATAAAGGCTCCCTTATTTCTTTTTTATTGGATGGGTAAAGTTAAATTTAGCTGTAAGTAAAAAAAAATCCTGGAGCTTTGTTCACTAACTGCAAGTTGCTGCTATTTGGACAAAAAAAAAATTAGGCAGACTTGGGAAGAACAGTTTGAAATAAATTTAAAACCTGGCAATGCTGAGGCCAGGGTAGGCTGGGCAGTGCCAGCAATTACGATGTCATTTTTGAAATGTGGTTTAGTACATTTGTGTGCCTCTTTACACTTTTGTTCAGGAGCAGAGTATTGATTATAGAAACACTGTAAGTTTCAAACCTGCCCTTTCCCTCATTCTCCCCCGGTTTGAGCTGTACCCTTTTAAAAAGTCATTTGGGCACTTTGTTGAGGTGAGGCTGGTGAGGACTTCAGCTCAAACTGAGATCAATTTTCAGATGTTTCAGGGAGAATTGTTGTACAGTGTTCTGTGCCCCTCCTCTTCACAAATAGAACCATTTATTCCCCTCCCCCTACTATGAATTTAGTCCCAATCCCTTCACTATTTCTTAGATAGACTTATAAATCTAATGCTTCCCACAAAGATTTCTGTTATACAGTAGACACCTTTGTTATTGGCTAAGCACATTTTAAGATAGAATGAAATAAGCAAAAATCAGATGCAATTGTGTGAGTGATAATCTCATAAATGACTAAAATAATATATTATTTAATACACAGCCAGATCAAAGTCAAAGTGCTTTATATTCTCTCTGTATTAGTCTTGAATAATTGTAAAGTATTTAAACAACTATTGATTATAAATAAGTGCATTTGTTTCTGTAAAGCAACAATCTGCTCTTTGGAAGTGTGCTTTGAATAAGGTTAATTCAGGTAATTGAAATAGATTATTATCCTAATGACTCAACTTTGCTTTTGGTTCATTTCTTTAAGACGGGACTTAAAAAACAGTAATATTACCACATGTATTCCTATAATAAGATGATGTCTTAACTTAGGAAGAGAAAGGGAAAAGGCAAAGAGGAACAAGTAACATACATTAGGGAAAATAGAAATAAATCACCAGGAGTTGAATACTTCCTAAGGATAAACAAACAAAATTAGTAGTGAAAAATATAGTAGATGTACTTTTATAAGAATTATCTAATAAAAGGGACAAAAGAATAATAAATTTGGAAATCATAAAGTAAATGAAAGATAAGAATAGATATATCTGATCTCGAACCCAGTAAAATCATTTAGAGTGGCCTTATGCCATGAAACTTCTTTAGATTTATCTATTAATAGTGAGGGTTGCTTACCCCAAATCAGATTTACCAGATTGACATGAAAACATGTCTCTCCCTCCCTCCAGTTGTTCTTCCCTTCCTTTCCTTTCCTGTTTTTTTCTTCCTCTCTCTGTCTCTTGTCTCTATCTCTCTACCCTCTTCTCTCCCTCTCCTTCCTCTATCTTTTCCCCTTCTGTCTTCCTCCCTCCCTCCCCCTCTTCTGTCCTGTCTCCTTCCCTTTAGCCCTCTTGCCTTTTCTTCCTCCTTCTTCCCTTCTTTTTCTTTATTAATAGTCTTTCCAGTGCCAGTTGATGCATAATATGCTTGAAAATAACAAAGCAGGAAAGTGTTAATATAGCACTCCATGGAAGGAAAATTAAAAATAAAAACCTGAGGTATTACGCTTTTTTATGAGGATTCGAACAGAAAGAAAGCATAAGTTTGATTTGCTGTCGTCTCTGTCGTCTAAAGAAAGTCTTTTAGCTAAAGCTTCACCTCTGACCTTGTTTTCTACTTTCAGGGTACATTGTATTTCTCTTTTTTTGTTATATGTCTGGTTTGCAATGCTATTGATGTTCATAGGGAAGTGAGAGAATTGCTGTTTGAAAAGTCCATGCTCTACTTTATGAAGGCTAGCTTTATTTTCTATTTTTGTGATATTTTCTCTTTTTGCTCTTGAAAAAAAATCATGATAGAGGTCAACTCTTAAATACATTGGAAAACTTACCTGAGTAAAAATAACACCGTTTTAGAATGATAGATGTTCACCTGCTTTTGGTTTTAATCTTCTTCTGATGCCAAATTGGCACATCTGACATTGTCATCTCAGCGTTGCAATTAAAATGTCATGAATAGACTGGTATCAGAATTAAATAAAGGAAAACATTAATTGTTTGTTTTGAAGCATTGACTTTAGGCTTCAAATGGTGGACACACTAGGTTTGGTTTGTTTCACAGTTACTAGACAATGTAGGTGTGTTTTCCAGATCAAAGATTAAAAAAAAAGAAACAAGACATGCCATATGTTATTGCTTCTTAATTTCATTTACCTTTTTGATACCAGAGAAGATTTTGCTGAAGGCTTAGTAGGGTTAAAAATCTACAGGGACTGCTTATCAAAGGCTTTGCCTCGTTCAGCTAGATGGCAATGGTGAATATTGGAAGATGTGGGAAAAACTTTGCCATAGGACTACATTATGGCTAATACGACAGGAACAAAGAAACCACTAATTTCTGAATATGTGAATATAGTTTTTATATTTTGTATGGACATTCCAGTTTTAAGAAACAGTGCCTAAGGAATCTAGATTAATATGTGATTATAAATCCTGCATGAAAAACCAAGAAAAGCAATGCTGCTATTAAGTACTCTTTCATCAACCTGGTTTATATTTTTGTACAATTTTTTCTTAAATACATATACATTAAGATTTTATAGTGCTGCTAATCCTGCAGGTTGTGTAAAGATTTAGAAAAGCAGAATTTCCAGATTGGGCATTGGTAGATCAGATATAATTTTTTTTATAGTGTCTGGCTTCAAGAGTGTAGTTTTGATATTAATGTATTCCTGAAGGTGGTATAAATATCACTTATTTATGAAAATAATTTCTTTTTGTGTGGGTGATTTTCTTTGAACTATCAGATAAGTATACGTGGATTTTCTTCACGGGAATGATTTGTTCACATGATTTCCTTTACAAACCCTTATACATCAATGTGTAGAATATTTAGAAGTCTGTAACTTTTTTGAAATTACAACTATAGGCTGAAAGATTCTTTCTTAGAAGAAGACAGCCTGTAGTATTTCATTCGGTCCATTTATGACAGTATGTTAGAAAGCTGCCTGCTAAACCACAAATCTCATCCTGTTAACTCACTGAGTCCTATAACCTTGAGCTATTCACATTTCAGATGGCCAGGTGAAATGTCCCTCCCTTGCATTTATTGCTAAATACTGAGACGGTTTAAAAAAACAGAATTGTTGGAGTGCCACGATTATTGTAAACATGTGGACAAATGAGACTTATTTGATTTAAAATGAATAAGATAAGAAAAAAAATCACAGCTATGTCATGTTTAGACTAAATACTAAATATATTTTTTCCTGCCCTCTGCTTTCTTCACAATGATCATTGCATGAGAAGTTCCATTCTTCTCTAGTAAGTTAATTGGAAATGTAGTTTTAAATGAGTTTTGTTGAAAAATGAAGAAGGAAGCAACATGAAGCAAGCATTTCTTGAAGGCTTGCTAAACAGTAGGCACTTTATTTTCTGTAAATGTCTTATTTAATTACCTGACGACTTTATAAGCAATGGTGTTTCCCATTTTTTAAAGTGATTAAACTAAGAAGCAGAGTTTCTTTCTCAATGTAATATGACTAGGTCTTGAATTTAGATGTTATAATTGTACTCACTTACATGTAATATAAGGGTTCCTGCTCAGGGAGTGATTCATTCATTCATTCATTCATTCACTCAATTTTATTAAGGGTCTATAATGCCAAATACTCTGCTAGTCTCAGAAGACAGGACCATGAATAGAACTCATTGCCAGTCCTTGGGATTAACATATTCTGTTGGGGGGAGAAGCACACAAATAAAAAATTTCAATTTTGTAGAACAGAGGCTGTGATACAGGCTCATGTACCACCCAGTGCTACAGAACAAGGGGAGGGAGGGCTTACGTACGTTGTTGGAGAAGGGACTAAAATTTTTCTCAGAAGGAATACCTGTGCTGAGCACTAAATGAGAAGTTAGTTTGGTGAAACTATGGATCAGACAAAAAACCAACCATGTAATAGTAAGGACCCCAAAGGAGCAGGGACTATCAAGAATTTTAGTGTGATTTGATCTTTCTACTGTGAATATCAAGTCAGTTAGAACCTTTGACTGTATTTTAACATATGTGTAATGGGGGCATGAAATGATCATGGCTGATTTTTATTTTAAAAAGGTCCCTTCAGCTGCATGTGGAGAGTAAATTATAGAAGAGGCCATAGTGAATGCAGGGAGACTAGTTAGAGCTATTACAGTGATCCAGGTGACGAAAGTAGAAGGATTCTAGAACAGATTTTGTAAGAGTTAGTAAGAGTTAATTTACATAAATTACATGTGGACAGTAAGGAAAAGAGAAAAAAAAAAGATGAGTACGTCAGTGTACATTGAGGCATAAACACTAAGATGACTCTTTAAGTTATAGCAGTGTTTTGAAATTAGAGTTTTCAGGAGCATCCCAATTTTTACTTACCAAAAGAATAAGAAAATGTAGAAACTTCTGTGATAACAATTTGAAGAGCTGAATTATACGAAGATTCATTTCTAAGGCTGTCATGTTAATTTGATTTTCTGTGGTTTGAGATCTGATTCAAAAAGGTCCATATGAATCTGTTGACCACGCAAGAAGAAAGGATGGTCTCTTCAACAAATGGTGCTGGGAAAACTGTATATCCACATGCAAAAGATAAGTTTGGACCCTTATCTTACTCCATATACACAGGTCAACTCAAAATGGATTAAATATTTAAATGTAAGACTTGCAACCATAAAATTCCTGGAGGAAAACACCGGGGAAAAGCCTTTTGACATTGGTCTTGGAAATGATTTCTTAGGTTTGACACCCAAAGTACAGGCAACAAAATCAGAAATAGACAAGTGGAACCACGTCAGTCAAGTAAACAATCAATCAGTCTATAGTTTGTTTTTATCTCTGCTGATTGGCGAAGCAAGTTTTAAAGCCAGCTCACATATAACAGGAACTTCATGTACACTTATGGTGAAGGTATATGACCACTACTGTCCTTTCCCATAGCAGCCTTGGAGCTGGTTAGGAAGGGAAGACAAACATGCAGAAATAAAATTGTCAAGCAAGTCAATATAAAATAATTGGTTCAATTTATTGAACATCTACTATGTGGGACTATGTCAAACTAAAAAGCTTATGTACAGCAAGAGAAACAATCAATGAAAAGGCAACCTATAGAATGGGAGAAAATATTTACAATCCTTAAAATCTGATAAGAGTTAATATCCAAACTATATAAGGAACTCCTACAACTCAATAGCAAAAAATACAAATAACCCAATTAGAAAAATTGAGAAAGAAACTCCATAGACATTTCTTCAAAGAAGATATACAAATGGCCAATAAGCATATGAAAAAATGCTCAGCCACTAATCATCAGAGAAATGCACATCAAAACTAAAATGAGATATCATCACCTTGCACCTGTTAGAATGGCTAAAAAAAAAACCCCAAACAAACAAACAAACAAAAACAAGTGTTAGCTAGCGTCTGGAAAATTTGGAACTCTTATATGCTGTTGGTGGGAATGCAAAATGGTGCATTGCTATGGAAAATGGGAGATTCCTCAAAAAAAAAATATTATTTGATCCTGTGATTCCATACCTTTGGATATTTTTATAAAGGAATTGAAATGTTGATCTCAAAGGGGTATTAGCACCCTCATGTTCATTGCAGCAGTATTCATAAGAGCCAAGCTATGGAAACAATTTAAATGTCCATCAGTGGATGAATGGATTAAAAAATATGGTATATACATGGCAGTGGAGTGTTATTCATCCCTGAAAAAGAAAGAAATTTTGCAATATGCAACCAAATGGATGAACCTGAAAGACACTATGTTAAGTGAAATAGCCAGTCACAGAAAGACAAATACTGCATGATTCCACTTATATGACATACCTAAAATAGACTGTGGAAGTAAAAAGTAGAATGGTGGTTGCCAGGAGCTGGGTTTGCGGGTCATGGGTAAAGGGGAGTTGCTAACTAATGGGTATAAAATTTCAGTTATACAAAATGAGTAAGTTTTAGACATACGCTGTCTAACATTTTGCCTATAGGTAATAATGCTATGTTGTACATTTTAAAAAACCTGGTAAGAGAATAAATTTCGTATTCCTACCACAATAAAATAAAATTAAAAGAAAATTCTGATGAGGTCATGATTGTTTAATGTTCAATTAAAGAGCATGATGGGATTGTAGTTTTTAGGATTATTCATATGTGGTTTGTGTGGTGTTATCTAGCCTTGCAAAATTCCACTCACCTGTCAAAAATATTATTTGCTCCAGGCAAATGGTTGAATGCAATTCTGTAAGTCTGATCCATATAGAGCAGGGAGTGACGACCAGTTGCAATTTATAATTTCTAGGAAATAGTGCTACAGCTGCAGGTCTCCTGCCCTCTCCCTATACAAAACGTTCAGGCATATTCATAAGGGTTTTGGTAATATAGTGAGGTTACCAGCAGGTAAATAATCACCACCCTCTGAGCATCATTGTAGGTGTTAATAGTGGTTGTCAGGGCACTTAGAGTGTGCACAAAATATACCCAGAGAAATTACATACACTGGCTATGTTCTGAATCAAACTCAGAAGTAGATAGTTCTGGAGATATGGATATTTAAGGAGATTTAAAAAATACTTTGGATGACAGAATTCAATACTGGATCATGGTTTATGCTTTTATTCTTCCTGAGAATAAGCAATGATAAATGGAAAAATCTCAGACCAAAGCAAATTCATCTTTAAATGATGAAGTAAAAAGAACAATGATGATCAAAAGCCTTGGTGACCACTAAACAAGTTACAGTTTGTCCCCCTGAGAGAGGCTGTGATGGGCTTTACTTGCCATTAGGGGGAAGATTAAGTGCCAGTGGTTTGGGCTTACTTAATTATACACTCAAATCCTTTCAGTATATCAAAAGTCAGGCTTTTGACTGAATATCTATATCGTGACTCTTTGGATTGCTTATTGGTTATTTCTCTTGACAACCCAAACCTGAATATTAAATCCCATTGGCAACAACTATCTGTCAAGAGCAAAAAATAAATAAATAAAAAATAAAAAAAAAAAAGATTTGTGTATTTAGTTTTCATTATAGAATGCTTGTAGTTGAAAAAATATGTACCTGTCAAGTTTTCACCATCTCGCTGGGGATGCAATGCTGTTGTGATTTCAGAACCTGGCTGACAAATTCACATTTCAGTAGTAAAGACAAATCAAGGGTTTTTCCCCCCACAACCCCTTTTTTAATTCTTTTTTCTTGCCGCTTTGACAGTCATACATAACAATTTGAGACCTAAGTGCCACTTTGATGCACTATTCCATTATTAAGTGGCACAGTCACTATAGAATAGATGACGGGCCTGTACTCAAGGCATTGTGAATTAAACAGCTTTCTGCAACGGGGAAACTGAATGGTCCAAGGAATTCTGAAATATTAAAAAAAATAATTTAAAACTTTGTCTTAGAAATATCAAAGTATGTAATTTAAAATAATCTCAGGTAGTAGACGGTAAACTGTGGAAAACAAAATATTTTTTAGCAGAACTATTAAAGTTTAGAGGAAACATTAAATACATTAGCAAACATTCAAAAACCCATAATTAGTCATTTCAAATATGAGTGTTTGATGGATCTCAGGGGAATAAGAAAGCAGAGTGTGAACCTATGCAGACTTTCAGATAGGAAGAAATGAACGTTTATTATGCAAGAGTAATTTTACACCGTATTAGTAAAGGAGTGTTCTTAAGAGTATTTCTTTAAACCGAAAAGGTGGAGTTTCCACTAAAGTACTTAAATTAATTCTTTTGTCAATATCTCTTCAGTAAATCAATACACCTAGAATTAAACAGCAATTTTTGCCAGAAGGCAGGCTAATCTTCGTAATTTTTAGTTACAATTCATTAATCAATTGGTCACCATTAGGGGGAAAAAAGCAGCAAGAATTTCATAATAATGCCAAATGATGGAAGTTTAATATTTACTCAGAGGTTCTTCTTTTTTAACCCAAGGGATAAAAAAAGTCAAAAGCTACACTGTTATGACTCCCTATTATATTTTAGCTACAAAATTAGGTGATCACTTTTTCTAAAAACATGGAAAAAATAAAATTTTAATGCTTATTGCACTATAGAATATAATGGGTCACAAAATACATTTTTGTATAAGGTTATTAAAGGCAAGATAATTATTTTGCAAACACTGATCCTGTGATATGTCCCAGGGGAAAAAGACAACAAGAATTGAAAATTCTGTTAATCCATATAGTTCTGAAATATTTGCTATAATACTTAACCTCTTTATAGTTATGACAACTCAATCAAACTGATGAGTATCTGAGGATGTGAATTATAATTTTAGTGCTTAGTACTCCAAATCTGTTTTTTTTCTTTCTTATCCTTCTGCATTAGAGAGACAAAATTGAATTATTCCTTTATCATCTTTAACTAGTAATCCCACAAAGCAAGAAAAAAATACATCAAGGATAAAGGAGTGTTTCATACCTCTTATAGGGTGATGGTAGAGAGGCATGGCCCTGTGAAACAATAGTCAAAAGTAAATATATTGTTTCTGATGTACTTGAGACTGAGTTGTTTAAGAAAGAAAGAAAAAAAAATCAATTTCATCAGTTTCCCACTTTACACTTCTGAAGTGCTAAAGGAGTTAAAAAAAGAGAGAGGAAAAGTAATTATGGGAAATAAAGTAAGAATTTTCTTAGTTACAAGTCCTGGCCCTTTGCTGATTGCAGTAAATTATAAATTATGCAGTCAATGTAGGCCAACAAAAGAAGACATCTTCAAATTTCAGTCAAAGATAATTACTTAAGTCGGCTGAATGTTCCCTTTTCATAGAGTGTGATCTCTCTCTGACAGCTCACACTGACAGATGACCTTCTCGGCAACGTTCTTATCCTTCGGATCATGAGCAGTGTGCCTCTCTCCCTGAATATCTCTATATATTTGTGACACTAAGCTTTCAAATACAGCTATTGACAAATCAGAACATCAGTCTAAGTGCTGGTCTTCCTATCACTCACAATAAAGTAGCTATCACTTGTGGTGGTGTAGAGCAAGCACATCTCTGAAAAATGAGTTCTCACCAAGTGCTAATTTGACACAGCTCGCTTGCCTTCCCATAATTGCTCTGTCATTGTCAGTTGGCAGTTCGGGCTCATTCCTGGAAGCTGTGCCGTACAATCGGATACAATTACTCCCATTTACCACCACTATTATGCCACTGATGTTGCCCAGTCCGCATATTGACATGCCTCATTAAACCTGGATGCGGGCCATTAATGAACATTGTTAGCATTTCTCTTAAACTTTTTTGCCTCTAATAAACAGTCAGTGTTCCATGAAGGAGCACTGCGATCCTTGTGATATGATATTTATTATCTTATGGGGGAAGGGAACTCTGCAAATGGCAACTATCCAGATGCTGAGAGAGAAATATACAGTTAGATCAGTGGAGAATAGCGCTGATCAGTGGGACCTTTCTCTGCCAGGAGCATCCTAACCATTAACCAAGTGACCTCTTCTATCCAGAAGAAGACAGGCAAGATAAACATGAACACCCCAAAAGTACCCACAGCGCAGCAGGCTTCTCAAGGTTGCATCATTGACAACATGTCTCCCCAGCCCTCTCCTACCCCCAGGTGGTGCTATGTGCCATGATAAAGATAATTTTGCCCTGGGTCTTCAATCCATTATGTCCAGCTAACTTCAACGTGCATTTTTATTCAGAGATAATTATGTGTTGATCAGAGAAGTCGGCGGCTGTCACCCATGTAGCAGGTGCACCTGCGGTGTGACGTAGGTGGTAGCTATGGCATGCTCTCGAGCTGTCATGACACGGACAGGGACTTTATTATGTATATGTCATCATTTCTCTTAAGAAAATTATACTTTCCCCCACAATGACAATAATGAACCTTTACAACACTCCCATAAACCTCATTTGCAGTTGCATTCTTGACCTTCATTAAATATATACTAAATATATGGAAACACCTATAAATACACAGTATGCTTTGTGTCTCTATAAATAAGTTTATGTCTGAAGCCAAGTGTGAGATATCAAATTGGAAATACAGAGCTTTACTTAAAAACTTAAGATCTCTTAAAAGTAATTGAGCCACTCCAGCATTGTTAACTTCTACACAATTGTGATAAGAAAATAAATATTTATACAGGTGAAGGTATTTGTTGAACAGTTATAATGAGTGCTACTAAAATGGACTCTACCGGATTAACTAGTGCCAAGTTATCGTATATATTCTATAATTAAATTTACATAATAAAACTGAAGAGAAAATCTTCATGTAGACAGTGTTGACTTCTAAACCTTTACGCATATATGTTTTAAATAAAATTTCCTATCAAGTCAATTAGTTTGTAATAATTGAGATGACATCTACATGACTCAGAGGCATATAGAAAATAGGTAATTTCATTGTAGTTGAGAATCTTGCTCATAACACATAGAATTAATGCATATATTTTTAACAGATGATGTGAAATTAATTTGAGCTAATTTTTGGATAAGGTGATACATTACATTGAAGATCTATAAAGTAACGGTTAAGGGATAATTTCAAAAATGTTTTCCTTCTAACTGCATAATCCATTACTCTTACAGACCTGTGGAGTTTGGAGGACAATGCATAGAGCCTCCGTGATCCTGGATAATTGGGGTTTTTTAACCCTTAACACCTGGCCTAAGATCACCTTTGTACTGATTTCTTTTAATAAAGACAGGGTTTCCCTCTCTTTTTAGCTAAAAAATGTAATCTGTAGCAATTTGCAGGATATCCTGAGCCCTAACCCTCTCCTCAAACCCCACCCCAGTCTGTTTGGCTAAAACAGGTATTTGTTTATTAAACAGTTAATATTTCCCAGACATCATCACAAGCCTTCTTTGTCTTATTTCATTTAATCCTCAGTTAACTTGACGAATTAGAGAGTATTGTTATCCTCATATGAGAGAGTATACTGAGGAATGGAGATGTTAAGTAACTCTCCCAAGGTCACAGAGCTCTCCGCAGAAGCAGGATTTAAACCCAGGGAAGATGGCTCTAAATACCATATCCTTAACTGATTTTCGGCATTGCCTCTCAAATGACTGATGTCTGTGTTTAAAATGGCAAGCCAGTTTGACTTTTTTACTTCCACAGAATTAATTTTGAGATTCACTGTTTTGGCATTGTGAAAGCATTATAAAATCAGACTTAATTAGATTAAGTTCTATAACTTTTAATATTGGGGGTTATTCTGTATTTTAGTTGGCACATACAAAAGCAAGGTAAAATAATTAAACTTATTCTAATTTGGATGGATTGCATTTCAGAAATGGAAATATGTCATTTTTTCTCTTAAAATATAGCTCTAATTTCTTTTGATGTAGTAATTTTTTATGTTATTTGCAAAAAGGAGGTAATGTATGTTCATATATAGTCCACGTTTTTCTTATTTCAATGTCTAATTTAATCTGAGAGTCAGTTGACCTTTTGTTTTTTGCTGAGCCTTTCAGAATGTTTCAAGAGCAGTGACTTTTCCTGTGATGTGGACACCTGTCTGTTACATGGAACAGGGCTGTGATCTCCAACTCATCTTCTAATTTGCTAGTTTGCAAGTGGGAACAGTTGCTTGTAAAACTAGTAAACCCTGTTTCCCCCCCACATTTGATCTTTTTTTTGTGGGTTAACTAAAGCCAATATATAATCTTAGAATGAAAAAGGAAATGTTTAAGAATTTCTTTGGCTAGGTTTTGTTTTCTGGCAAGAGGAGGGTGTGTGACTTTAATTGCCTCCAGTATGGATCTGTCAACATAACCCTTGAAGTATTACTGTAGGAAATTATTGGGCTAGTAAATCATTTTAATTAGTAGTAAGCTTAAAATC
This sequence comes from Mirounga angustirostris, assembly GCF_029215605.1. NCBI lineage: Eukaryota > Metazoa > Chordata > Mammalia > Carnivora > Phocidae > Mirounga > Mirounga angustirostris. The sequence continues at coordinate 33,819,443 of NW_026991720.1, forward strand.
GTCCTGATTTTCTCTGCTTCCGGATGTTCAAGGAGTGTGGGAATAGAAGGAGGGATATGAGATGTGGCCAGTCAGGTAAACACAGGCTGGTGTTTTAATTTTATAAAAGTGAAGGACTGCATTGCCTGCTTGTGTTCTTTTCCCTCATATACGTCCCTTAAAACTATGGAAGTGAGAGATGAGCTCTAGTTGGCAACCGGAGTAGTTGATGTGCAGGATAAATGGAACTGGAACAGAAGAGATTACAAGATCAGCGCATAGAGAAAAATGTATCTGGCTGAGTCAGTGATAGAAATGACTTAGGAGTTTGGCTTTCCTTGCTTCAAGCTGTAGTACTTAGACCTAAGTAGTTACAAAGGAGGTGTGTTTTATAATTATGCTGTTATTTAGGGAGAAAAATTTTCTCCTCTTTCCTTCAATGAGATATTTTAATGATTTACATTTATTCACTCAAAAGATATTTTACCTGTGTGCACATAAGTACCAGGTAGTGTTCTAGGATTGGGGATACATCAATAAATAGACGAGATAAAAACCCCTGTCTGCAGGGAACTTTCATCCTAGTGGTTAGAGATAGAAAACAAATAAAACAAATAGGAGAAATGAAAGTAGACAAGGAGCATAGGAAGGATTGGAGAAGGATTGACGTTTTAAGTTTTAAGCAGTGGGGAAGGTCTCACTGGGAGATTGACATTTGATCAAAGATCTGAAGGAGATAAAGGAAGGAACACACACACATCCAGGAAACGAGTGTTCCATGAAGAAGCAACAGCCTTGAGGGCCATGACACAGGATGGGGTATGACTGGTGTGTGTAGGGGATAGAGAGAAAACCAATGAGACAAGGGGGGAGTGATGATAGTAAGTGAAGTGGGGGAGGTGGTGGTTTGAAACTATACAGACCCATAGCAGCATGCTGTTCTTATAACGGAGTCACTGGTTTTCCATTTCCCTTTTAGAAGCGCTAATGTCATGCCCCTCTTATCTCAAACAGAATTGGAGATCATCATGCCTGGAACAGGCAGCACAGATTCTTGTTTTGGTTCTAGAAGCAGGAATCTCAATATTGGGTAATGAATGCAGCAAAAGTTTTTTTTGTTGTCACAGATACTGTGTTAGAGAAGGACTGCCTTGTCGATCTGTTCAGCATGTTACCGCATTTGTTGCTCAAGTCCCTAAACAACATTCGCAGATTGGCAATGGTGTATGAATTTATATTTTCCTTCAGAGATTAATTTAGCTGGCAGAGTTAAAGACATTTGAGACTAATTTTGCATAATTTTTGTTTTCTTATAGTATATTGAGCAGAAATTTTCTGTGAAGCAGAGAAAAAATGTTAATAAACATATTATGTCCATGGATCTCCCATCATTGACTTACATTATATATACATGAAACACATTCTGCCCTACAGTACTGTCTTAAGATTTAGTTACTTATTTTCTTGCTTTTCTCACTCTGTATGGTTAATATTTATCATAAACTAGTTGTTCTAATATGTTACATGTATTTAACTTATTTAATATATATGTGTTATACTATGATTTTACACACTGATATTTATTTAATACATATATATTTTTTGAAATACATTCTGACTCATTATATAAATGGGTGCTTGCTGCATTAATATTTCATCTATGATTTCTCATAATTTCCTACATGGTGCTGCCAATTTTATATTTCTTATAATGCTTGAACTTCTGATTCAGTAAATAAGAGCTCAAAACATGAAAAAATAATTAGTTCAATATATAAACAATTCTTATGAACATACTTATATACTGTATTATGGTTCAGATAGGTGACTCATGGTTCAATGCAAAGAAATTAGATGTTTTATGGCACTACCTGCCAGTCACTTTGTGTTAAATTTATAAATTAATTGGATGATCTTGACATATCAGCTGGATGTTTGCCTATTCATTAACTGGAGTAATCACATAAAAATAGTAAAACTTGAATTCTAAGTAAATGTATAAATTGGTTATAATAACAAAAGATAATAATAACACAAAACAATAGGTCTTTATATATGTATAGTGCTTTATCATCCATAAGTTTTTTTCTATTGTGTTCTTAATAGAAATGATTTGTGATTGTTAAGGTTGTAGTTTTTAATCACAAACTTGTCTCTGTGGAGAATGAAACACTTAGAAACCTAGTTCTACTCAGCAATGAAGACAGTATGAAGTTGTTTATAAAAACTTAGCACATGGCTCTCTGCTCCTCCCTATTCGACAGACAGCTGCATCTTTTGGTGCAGTGCCAGCCAAGTCCCATTCACCAATGGTGAAGGTCGGAGTAGAGGGATTTGGCTGTATTAGGTGGCTGCACACCAGGGCTGCTTTTAACTTTGGCAAAGTGGATATTGTCACCATCAATGACCCCTTCATTGACCGCAACTACATGGTCTATGTGTTCCAGTATGATTCCACCATGGCAAATTCCATGGCATGGTCAAGGCTGAGAACGAGAAGTTTGTCATCAATGGAAAGTCCATGTCCATCTTCCAGGAGCAAGATCCCACCAACATCAAATGAGGTGATGCTGTTGCTGAGTATGTTGTGGAGTCTAGTGGGGTCTTCACCACCATGGAGAAGGCTAGGGCTCATTTGAAGGGGGAGCCAAAAGGGTCATCATCTCTGCTCCTTCTGCTGAAGCCCCCGTGTTTGTGATGGGTGTGAACCATGAGAAGTATGACAACTCCCTCAAGATGGTCAGTAGTGCCTCTGGCATCACCAACTGCTTGGCCCCTCTGGCCAGGGTCATCCATGACAACTTCAGCATCGTGGAGGGACTCATGACCACAGTCCATGCCATCACTGCCACCCAGAAGACCGTGGACAGCCCCTCTGGAAAGCTGTGATGTGATAGCCAAGGGACTACCCAGAACATCATCCTTGCTTCTACTGGCACTGCCAAGGCTGTAGGCAAGGTCATCCCTGAGCTGAATGGGAAGCTCACTGGCATGGCTTTCCATGTCCCCACCCCCAGTGTGTCAGTTGCAGATCTGACCTGCTGCCTAGAGAAAGCTACGAAATACGATGACATCAAGAAGGTGGTGAGGCAGGCATTGAGGGCCCCTCAAGGGCATCCTCGGCTACACTGAGGACCAGGTTGTCTCCTGAGACTTTAATGGTGGCATCCACTCTTCCACCTTTGATGCTGGGGCTGGCATTGCTCTTAGTGACTACTTTGTCAAACATATTTCCTTGTATGACAGTAAGTTTGGCTACAGCAACCAGGTGGTGGACCTTATGGTCCACATGGCTTCCAAGGAGTAAGAGCCCCCTGAATCACCAGGCCCAGCAAGAGGAAGCAGCCCTTGGCTGCTGGGGAGTCCTTGCCCCAACTCATCTCCAACACACTGAGAATCTCCTGACCTCAACAATTTCCATCCCAGACCCCCTGAAGAAGGGGAGGGGCTTGGGAAGCCCTACCTTTTCATGTCAATAAAGTATACTTAGGACTCCCCCCGCCCCCCGCAAAAAAAACTTAGCACATTTTGGCATTCATTTGACCATCTCCCTTTCTAACCAAAAAGCCAAAAGAAAGAATTTCCATTACTCAATGTACCCTATTTACTTCTGCTCAGTTATAGTAAACTACCTATAATTTTATTTTATTTTATTATTTTTTTAAAAGATTTATTTATTTATTTATTTGAAAGAGAGAGAATGAGAGAGAGAGAGAGAGCACATGAGGCGGGAGGATGGTCAGAGGGAGAAGCAGACTCCCTGCTGAGCAGGGAGCCCAATGCGGGACTCGATCCCCGGACTCCAGGATCATGACCTGAGCCGAAGGCAGTCGCTTAACCAACTGAGCCACCCAGGCACCCTACCTATAATTTTATAGTATGGATTGAATTATTTTACTTTTCTCTACCAAGAATTTCAATTATTATTAAAGAGAGTTATTTGAATCAAGTGGATCTAAATAACATTATCATAAAGAATTTTTATGCCAAGGAAAAAAAAAGGCGAACAACTTATCTTACAAAATTGAGCTTTCCTAATTTGGCATATTTTTTTGTAGCAAATGAAAAGAACAGCCAGTACCTGTGTTTGTGAAATGGATATGAATATGAATTTTTGAATCAACATTTGAAAATGATATTTAAAATAGAAGTCAGCATTTCTAAACTGAAAGAATTTATTTATTTATTTGTTTGTTTGTTTGTTCATTTATTGAGCCTTTATACTCATCATTTTAATGCTTGGAAAATTGAGAATCAGAAAACTAGGATATAATAATGAAGTTACACATAACGAAAATGGAAAGGCAGGGGAAAAACATTTAAAAGAAGAGTGAGGGAAAGTTTTAGAGTAGTGAAGATGAATGACAACAAGTAAGAAGTTGTGAAAGCAAGATTGCACCCCGTCTTCCAACTTCTCACAGTCCCTGTTCAAAAGATCCTCTTGAAACTTTATTTTCAGATCTTTCCCACCTATTTCCTTCTTATTTAACATCTGATTTACAGCATGTGGGGAAATAAATGCTTCTACATGTATCTTTTAACAGAAGGTTGAAAATTATGGATATGGAATATAGAGTATACCTTTTAAAAATTTTTATTTAAATTCCGTTAATTAACATATAGTGTGTTAGCTTCAGAGGTAGAGTTTAGTGATTCATCAGTTGCATGTAACACCCAGTGCTCGTTATATCAAGTGTCCTCCTTAATGCCCATCACCCAGTGACCCCATTCCCCTACCCAACCCCCCTCCAGCAATCCTTTTTGTTTCCCAGTAGAATATACTTTTAAAAAAGATTCAAGAATTGTTTGTAGTTACTTCATAACACATTTGTATCATTGAATCATTGAACAGTTTTGCAAAACTAATAGTTGTAGCTTTTTACATAGACAGGACACATAATCAGTGTAAATACCCTAAGGTATACTGATTCATTTTCTTTCCCTATTTTAAGTAACAATATTTCCTACATTGCCTTAGTATTTATGATGTCAAGATGCAAGATACATAATTGAGGTGAGGACACAATATTCATTATACATTATTCCTTATACTAAGAGAGCCCTGCTGCAAAATTGAAATTGAAATTCAGGTATTTCCATACATATATCCATTCATAAAAATTAAGATACTCTACGTATAAGCCATACTCTATTCCCAGTGCAATTTATAAGGCCTGCTACTTACAATAAAATTTCACAAAAGATTTAAATCTACCAAAAACACGAATGCTGCTATTTTCAGCAAGTTGTAAGTGGCTGGGAGCCAAGCTGCAGCAATTCATGCCAGAAACTCTGTACACCAGAGCCTTATAGAGAATGATTAGTTAACATCATTTTAATGATGAATTAATGAGCAGTAAAAGCATTCTAGTTCCAATATGTACAAAACCTTCTATTTGAAGACACAGGACCAGAGAGAACAGATCCATGACCTTTCTGATACTGGCGAAGGTTGGGTTCACTACAGTTCACGCCCAATCCGTCTTTCAAGGTTAACTACACATGCCATGCTGGGAAATGAAACAATTACTAACGAATTTTATAGGTATATTCTGTCAAATTTAAAAGGCAATCGGAAGTCTAAATGAAAATTATGCCTGGGGAAAGCATATAAAAAGAGAGAAACTAGGAAGGTGTGTGTAGGTACCTCTGTGTGCTTATTTCCTAAAAAAGATGCCTTCAGAAGAAGGCAACATAAACTTTGCCAAGTACACAAATGAAAATCCTTATACTGAATGAAGAGAATACTCAGCTTATGGGAATGGAAGTGTATTCAGGAAGGACAACATCTAATCATCTGGGCAACACTAGCACAGCAAGGGTAGATGATTCATTATTCTGTAATTAACTTTTAATTAACTTTACTCTGCTTTACTTATTTTAGAAAATTAAATAAACTTCATTTTATTGCTCATGCTAAACCAATGAGCAGAAGCTAGAGTTCTGCTCTAATTAAAATAAGCAGTTGAGCAAAATTGTATGTAAAGCATAATGAAGAACTGTTTCTGTCCCATTGATATATTTCTTATGTTCTGAAACACTTTCATAGGTTTTTCAAGAATTCCATTAGTTAGGCACTGAAGTCTTCTAAAATGTGTGATTTAAGAAATAATATTATAGGCCAGTCTTAAGTATGGGGCACATAATTGATTTAAACTTATTAAGTAACATTTCAAATTAGATGATTAAGAGAAATGAGAGAAAGAGAGAAGGAGGGAGGGAAGAGGAGAAGGAAGAAGGGGGGAAGAGACAGGAAAAATTTGAAATTGTGCTAGTTCATCAGTCATCAGAGCAATATAGATATATATTTTAGTGGCAACAAAAAAGGGAATTCATAGAGTTAATACAGTAAGATTACATATTCTGCATCCTTTTTTATATCCTTGCTCTTTTATTCATTTTTAGACATTTGTCTGTCACATGTTTTGGTGTTAAGCCTAAGACAGTGAAATTTAATAATCAGCTGTTCTAATTGTTCTAATCATATGCTACAAAAGAATATTTGACAGAAGAATGAATTACATTTAATTTGGTGAACTTGATCTATAATGCTCTTAATATAAAAGTCAAATGAAATTACTTCACTTGAACATCTAAATTATTAATGTATTTTCTATTTTGTTTATAATTCTTAAAGTGTATAAAAAATCCACATAACTCTAAGATATCAATTATTAAAATACTTTATCTCACCAGTTAAGAGCTTTTGGCTTCCTTGCTGACAATCACTAGCATTTCCATTCCAGAATAATAACCCACTGACCACTTTATTCTCATTTCAGATTATAAATTCTACAATTTTGAACTTCTGAAATCTTCTGATTATTATCTCTGTGATTTCTACCTTCTCCAATTTTTAATACCTTCTGAATCTGTTTTTTTTTTTCTTATCATGCGCTCTTATTAAATATTCTGTGTTCTCTAAGGATGTCATCCCTTCCTGGTTTCACTTACTTTTCTCCCCATCCTTTATGTATGGTCAACCTTGTCAACAGTATAAGGACTAGCATCCTATAGATTCCTCACTCCTAAACAACCAGTTTTCACCTGTGAAAAACTTCCACTTTCTCCACCTGAAAAGTATTGATCATTGCAAAGTAATGTGTACAAGAAACTAGGGAATTGAAACAAAGCAGGCCAATGCCTTGATTGGATCAAAATCATCTTTAGCTAGAACTTTCCCATACTTTTAAATCTACTTAGTTCATCTCTTGATACAGAGAAATTGATCAGAATTGAAAAAAAAAATTTCCTTTTTTGTCTGTTTTAAAGTGAGGGAATTAATGATTTGGGGCCACAGCAAATTCTTTTCATTTAACTTCAGCTAAACACTTCCTTGTTTGCAGTAATTCCTTTATTCATCTTCAACTACACCCTGTACCGAGAGAGCAGCAAGCTTCTTCTTACTCCTTAAAGCATCTCTCTTAAAACTAAAAAAATCCAGAGCTTTTGATAAGGTGATAGAAGGTCCACTCATAAGAAGAAAGACTGAAAGAAGAAAGTAAAATATAAAGTTTGAACAATGAAAAAGACAAATGATTGAAAGCAACAAACAATGGATTTTTCATTATTTCGAGAATTAACATTTATTTTTATACTAGTGTCTTTTTAAGAAAAGGAAATACGTAAGTTATCATTAGGTTTTCCTTTTTTCTTACGTGGAAAAGTATTATAGAAATAAATTTGTTTTTAGTGATCTCTTCATTATCATTATTATTGTTATTATTATTATTAAACTTTCTTTAGTAGAGATTCTGAACCTGTATATTTAAGGCAATTATGAAGAGTATGCTATGGGTAGATCTCTGTATGTGTCAAGAGTGTATGTAAATCTGTTATAAACTCTAGCTATCAGCACTTAAATGTATTGCTCTTTATCAAATGCGAGAACATAGCCAAAAACGAAATCATTGGGTGTCGTAGTATAATAGCTGATCAAAGTATAAGCTAAAATTTTTCATTTATTTAAACTGCTTTCCCAGTTTTGGTACAGTTTCCTAGGATGAGACTTAATGGAGAATCACACATAACAGACCGGCAGCTCACACATCTCACACATCCTGAATAGGTGTGTCTTCTGATCCTCTGAGCCTCACTGTTTCCCATTCTTCCCTTCATCATTTCTGATTTATTCTCTGTACTTGTAGGTACATCATTTTTAGGCATTCTCTAAACTTTATGTATTGTCCTTGGTTTTTATTTCTAATGCCAAATCCTCTTACTGTTGCAAAGTATTTCTTAATATCATATAAGGCTGAAACATTTTCTTCTTTAGTTTCAGACCAGTGCTCCTTGTCCTCCCATCTTCTGATGCTTTGAATAATCACATTCTTTCATTTTTTTTTTTTAAAGATTTTATTTATTTATTTGAGACAGAGAGAATGAGATACAGAGAGCATGAGAGGGAGGAGGGTCAGAGGGAGAAGCAGACTCCCTGCCGAGCAGAGAGCCCGATGCGGGACTCGATCCAGGGACTCCAGGATCATGACCTGAGCCGAAGGCAGTCGCTCAACCAACTGAGCCACCCAGGCGCCCCACATTCTTTCATTTATACAGACACTTGTATGGTATTTATAGACTGTGATCAAATCCCCTTAAATCTTCTCCTCTCTTGACTATATAAATGTCTATGACCCTGTATCTCATCCAACACACTACTTTTATATTTTCCCTTCCTTTTTAATAATTTTCCATTAACTCTCTCAGTTCTTGTATAACTTTTCTATTGCCAATAAATAGAAATGCAGTAACTCATTTATTTTTATGATAGGCTAAGTAGGGTTTAATCCTTGACAAGAAGGTTTTGTCAGTGTGTCAAGTTATATACTCATTATATGGACTGTACTTACTCTTCACTTATATATTCAATTGTTTCTGGATTATAGTGCTTATTACTCCATTAATTTCTATGTGAGAAATTCTACTTCCCTGAGAGAGCCTCAATTCTCTGAGTCACTAGAAATGCCTGTATTGACTCTGGAAAGAGTGTTACATCCGCAGTAATTTGCTGATTACTACTGCGAAAATGTGGCCTGGAGCTTGTATTCATTCATCATAAACTTAACTAATTTCAAATGTGATTATTACTTCTGTAGTTTCTATCTTTGTCCATTTTGTGGGAGTTTTTCCTAAATAAATAGCATTGCTAATTAGCTTGGCTATTTCTATGCTGGTGTGGGTATATGTACGCATATATATATATATTTACAAGAGTAGCTATAGGTGTCCTACTGTACGTCCATATTTATGAAAAATACCTATAGGTGTTCTACTGAATTTTTAAATGCATTGGTAATAGAGATCTGGAAGAATTTACTTGAGATACTTATTTGGCTCACTGATAAAAGTGAACCCAAATACAATGATAAAAAATACATAATGACCCCTGACTAAAGAATTTTGAAAAAAAAATAAGGCAATAGGGTATTTGTGTATGTGTGTGTATTTTGGGGTGTTATTAAGTGCAAGGATCTCAGAAATAGTGCCCTTCTTGTGAGATTGTGGGCTGACTAACTTTATCCTGTGCCTCATATTTTGGTTCAAAGAAAATTTATATTATGGCAAAAAATGGTCTCTAAAATGCAGTTTGTTAGCTGTCAATTCATACTGATGTGGAGGCATAGGGAGTTAATATTCACTTATCACCTACTTTTCAATAACAGATTTTGGATGAACTCTTCTGCTTTGGGTAATTTTTGCAGTGATGGTTAGTACAGCAAATTAAATGTTTCATGTTTATGTATTTTAATGGGGCTTTCAAAGTATTACAATGTAATTTTCCTAAAGTAATATCATTATTGAATATTCCCTAAGAATAACAACTCTGCAAATTTTTGATTGTCGATGTATCTTCAGTACATACTGCCTAATTTTTTTTGACATGACCCTAAAGTTTTCCATGACAAAAATAAATGTATAATCTAAACATAGTAGAAAACAGCCCAGGCCACTTTTCCAAGAAATCATTGTCTCCAGGGTGTGCCTGGGTGGCTCAGTCATTGAGCGTCTGCCTTTGGCTCATGTCATGATCCCAGCATCCTGGGATCCAGCCCCACATCAAGCCCCGCGTCAGGCTCCCTGCTCGGTGGGAAGCCTGCTTCTCCCTCTCCCACTCCTGCTTGTGTTCCTGCTCTCGCTGTCTCTCTCTCTCTCTATCAAATGAATAAATGAAATCTTTTAAAAATATATTATCTCCTTTGTAAGTCCAGGAGCTTAAAAAAAAAAAATGAAGTCATTGTCTCCAAAAGTTATAGGATAGTGCATAAAGAAAATAATAATGATGGTTGAAATACTTTCTCAGGAAAACAGACATGAAACTCCCCTTCTTTTTTCACATTTGTTTTTCTTGGACCAAGGGAGCCAGCTTTGTAATATTGTTACAGGTAATTGCAATCCTAAAACAAAAGGATCTAAGCAAACAACTCATTTTCTGTCTCGTTGTCCCGGTCATGAAGTACCAAATGTATGTACTCTCTTCTAGTCATATATTATTGTCTATTTTATCCTTTTAGAGCTCCCCTCACAGGATCAATACACAAATTCCTCTTCCTCTACCTATGGGAATAGAAATTTTCTCAATGGACATTAATATATCCTTTTCTCATTCGTTGTGGGACCTTTCCCTCCATTTCTGTCTTGATCTTCAGGATCTTCTTATGTATCATGATTACGTTTGGCTCCATATATTTTTGCCATTCCTTTGCCAGCATGCAGGCCTTTTAGAACTTCATCTTAGGTTTACAAACCTGGGTACATAGTCTAGGAGTAAAATACCTACCATCCTTTGTACCTCCGTACATGTATCATGTATCCCACCTCTAATCTCATACCAAGCTAACTAAAATAATATACTTGATGGGTGCCTGGGTGGCTCAGTTGTTAAGCGTCTGCCTTCAGCTCAGGTCATGATCCCAGGGTCCCCCTGGGATTGAGGCCCACATCAGGCTCCCTGCTCAGCAGGAAGCCTGCTTCTCCCTCTCCCCCTGCTTGTGTTCCCTCTCTCGCTGTGTCTCTTTCTGTCAAATAAATAAATAAAATCTTTAAAAAAAATAATATACTTGATCTAGTACTACTAATAATGTAATAATCAAATATTAATAGTTAAGATAGTGATATTTTCCTTTGTAATACCCATATGATTCTGACAGTACATGTTATTTTTATCTCTCATAAGTTCATATGTAGAAAAACAAAATATTAATTTGCTCTAGATCCATTTTACATGTTAATAGAAGACAGTAAACATCATAACACTTTCTACATTAGGTAAGCCATCCTTCAGCCTTCAATATTCTGTGGATTTTATTAATTATATATAGGTACTAGTTTTCTGAGTCATTTTTCCAAGAAGACCTAGTTTAGGTTTAGTCAGAGAAGGGACTGGAACCAACAGGAAGCTGAACTGAGGCCTGAGTCTGAGATCATGAAATTGGGAATGAAGATTTCTAAGATTGCTGTAAGTCAGGAATTAGCCAACCATCCAGAAGACTCCTGGTCAAAGCAGTAACCAAATAACGTGGACTCTTGTTCTTGGCAGCAAGCTGACAAGCCAGAAACCATAAAATCAAAGCAAAGGTCGGGAAACCAGTGATATCCATTGTGATGTTAAAAGAAAGGAGAGCAGAGTCAGTAACTTCAGTGATTAAAATATGTAAAATGCCATGACCTTGATGTCTGGTTTTGCAAGAGAATAGCCCCAATAATCAAATGTGGAGAACAGGATGAGATTTTGTCTGTCCTCTTCTTGCTCAGCATATGGCCTTGTACTTGTTAGCGCAAGCAGAGAGAAATGACAGGTCCCTAACAAAACGTGGTGTTATGGAGAAAGATGTTCTCTGAAGGAGCCTAGGTAATCATTCAACATTTATTGAGCTCCTACTACATGCCAGGGACAGTTCTAAGCATTGGGGAGGCAATTAAAATTAAAGTATATAGTACTTATCCTTCCATTTATAATCTAGAAAAGGATACAGATAAATAAGTGGGCAATTACACAGTAATGTAATATGTGCTATAACGTGAAGACATACCAACTACTCTGGTCATACATAATTGGGACATCTAACCCAATTTGTAAAATTACGGAAAGTTTCTAGAGGTATAGGAAGCTAAGTTGGCATTTCAGTCATAAGTAAGAGGAAGAAGGAAGAGTATTTCAGGCAGAGGAAAAGTGTGTGCAAAAAAGAAGTGAAAATGTAAAAAAGAATATGTAGCATTAATAAATATACAGTTTAATATGCCTGAAAGGAGCCCTGGGGCTCTGGAGGAAGGATTGGAGACCCATGGGGTATGAAAAAATGAAAGGAAACTAAAGATTCTGTGGTCTGGACCGTTAAGAGATCTGACACAGTGGGATTATTTCCAGTACACTAGGCTTAAGTCATTCTTTCTATTTATGTTAAGTCAATGTCTGAAGCTGGTCACCCCCAAACCTGCTTTCCTCCATGGTGTTGGTTTTGGCATCTCATTTATATTTCCCCACATCTGATCTTGATTTTAAATTAGCCAGGCCTCAAATATACATATAATAACATTCCTACTTAAATGTGTTCTTAAAACTTTATGTCTTATGATTTTATAAATATCGTAATAATTCAGTTTAAAGCTTTTGTTGAGCACCTATTATGTGTGATAAGCAATGAAAGGTGACTAAAACAATTGCCATCATAAAGCACATAGTCTTTTTGGGAGGATATTCATATTAAACAGAGACTTGAAAATATAGCATGGTACATACACTAAAACAGATATATGGATCAAGAAGTAGAGAAGTACAGAAGACTAAGAATTATACCTGAGGCAGTCAAAGACAACTTTACATAATATTTGACTTAGTCTGGAAGAATAGAGAGGTATACAAGACAGAGAAATCATCAAGTATAAAAGCCTGAAGAATAATAAATGGAATAGGTAAACCCAGAGAAGGGTGACAAGGGACTTCGCTATGGCTTATAATTAGAATTGATGAAGTTGGAGAATATTCTGAAATGATTTTGAACAGAGGTTGGAAGTCACAGCTAAGATAGGGAATTTGAATTTTTCCTTTTGGTGACAGTCATCAGATTATTAGGTAACAATTTTCTTTTTTAATATTTTTAAAAATTAAAAAAAATTGAGGACAGTAACTCTGAGAGCATTGTAGTTGATTGTCTGGATTAGAGAAAAATTGGTGGCTTGTTAGGTACTCATTCCACTAACAGAGATGGTGAATGTTGAGAAAAGAAGGCAGAATTCAATAAATTTTTTTGAGCTACAATGGGGAAAACACTTGGGATGAGTAATGGTGGTGAAGCTGGAGAGAAATGGATGGATTCTAGAGACATATAGGAGATAAAATTGACAAATCTTGAAGATTCTTTGGATTTGGATGTGGAGAGAGGATGAATCAAGGCTTACTCTACCTTTCTTGTTTGCACAACTAAACGGAGGCTGGGGCCATACACTGGGATGGAGGAGATGGACCATGATGTGTGGGTTATTTTTAGACCTGTTCTGCCTAAACTTTCCTTTAAGGCCTGGAGGAGGCAATATCACTAGGCAGCATGCTATCTTAGTCTACAGCTCAGAGGAGAAGCGTAGGCTAGAGATGTATAAATTTTGTTGCTGTAGATGATAACTGAAGCTAGAGTAATGGATCAGGATACCTTTGAGAGAAATGCAGCATCAGCAGGTGAAAGAGTCTAGAAGAGAGCTTTGAGAAACCTTCAAAGCCTGAATGATGAGCTGAAGGAGTAGTTCCACTAGGGTATAAGTAAAACAAACAAACAGAAATTATGATGTCATGGGAGCTAAGGAAATGTATTAAGAGGAAGGGAATAATCAACAGTGCTAAAACTGAGAGATCAAGAAACTGAAAGGACCAAAACTTAACACAGAAGTAAGGCACGACTAAACCAAAGTTATGTTTCAAAACTGTTTTGAGGAGGAGCCAGATTGGAGTGTTTTAAGGAAATTTAATTTGCTGTGTAGTAAATTAATAGAGATAGAGATGGATAAGACATTCGAAAAGTTTGACTGTGAAAGAGAAGAAAGATAGGACAGTAACTAGAGTGAGAAATGGGGTTGAGTTACATGTTTTAGAATGGACACTATTAGAGTATGTGGTTGAGGGAAATTGTAGATAAAGTGATAATTGGCTACCATTGCCTTTGTGTTTACACAAAATGTTCTCCTTCCCAGTTTAAAGATATCCTGTGGTAAAGCAAAATGACATCGAGTTTTGGGGGCCTGAAGGTCACAGTGATTGGGAAATCAGGAGGGTCAATAGGTAGTTCATTGAAGGAAAAGAAATTAATTCTGAGCCCTAAACTTGTGGGAGGAAAAGGGAAACCCATGTATTGTTCCTGTTTTTCATCTTGAATTATAAAAAAGTACCTGAATAATTTTAACTATCTCCTCTTTAGTTCTATAATCTGCATATGGATAAAACAGGATTCACTCAGCAGGTTGCAAGCCTGTGCCTCTAAACATATTTAGTTGAGCGAGAAGGCACAAAATGGAACCATATGTGTTTTCTTTTAAGGTAATCTGCTTCAGTAGTATTGTCAGCACTTCTGAGAGCCTCTTCCATATGCATCTTGCCATACTTTTAAAAAATGCTCTGTGTTGAGTCATTTTGATGTCAACTGTTAAACCCTCCTTGCAAATATTTATTCATTGTTTTATGGGATTTATGAAAATAATAGCCTCTATAATAAGATATATTGTAAGAATGTTAAATCACAAACAGATTTCACAAAGATATATTTCAAACATTCAGTACCACTTAGGAACAGCCATTTGAAACAGACAAGCCTTGTATCAAGGTTTGACAGTCAATAAACATAGGTGAGTTTGGGACACAAATGAAATTCCTATAATAATGATCCTTTGGGGGAAAATCTCATGTTTCTTGTCCATAGAATCCAAATCCTAGGGCTATTACAAATAACCCCCAGAGCTGCTTTACGTTCTTTGCTTTGTAATGACACTTTAACAGCATTCATGGATATTTTTGGCAATATTAACCTTGATGTGGCATTCAACATTTGCAAAACTGACGTATTTTTTGTTAACATTGAGAAATCTGTTTACGTTGGACCACTACACATATATTCAATGCGATGCATATTCAGTGTTCTGTGCATTGAGTTTAGGCTTTATTTAAACTAGAACCTTGTTCCTCACAATCAGATTCATCTCTGCTGCACCTCTCTCTTCCCAGTAAGTCCTTCACATGTGCTCTATGCATGGAGCTCATTCAGTAAATGCTCTTTATTTAATAACAGCCACAGTAATAGGAAATAAATAGTTTAAACAGTGACATAAGCAAATGACAAAGTTTTGCCCACTATAAATTTTTGTAACTCATTCTTTAGCATTCTACAACACTTTTTTCCTAACATAAATGAGAGATTGTCATGTAAATCTATTGAATTGGAATACTGTGCTACTCACTTCTGTCTCAGAATATATTTCTTTTTTTCCTTTCTCAGACTTACTGCCTGGTTTCCAAAGAGATTACAACTTGATTTTGTACCCATACAGTTTTCCCTTAGTCAGTTGCATGGCAGCCAGATAGTCTAGTTAGTTTATTCCCTATCACATGCTGCTCTGTCAAAACTGTTCACTTACATTTTTCACAGATCACTACTAGCCATGAACAACATTATTCTGCAGAAAACCTGCTGTCCGTCCTCTCTACACTAGCTGCCGTTACACCCAGCACTTTCCTTCTTTCTCTAGGACATGTCACTCATGTGTTTCAGCAAATGCCAGCTGTCCCTTATATCCAGCACACTATCCCTCCATCAGGGACATTTTACACGTATTCTGTATTCATTTTACTGGGCACTTTCTTCCATCTAGCAAATAACCCATTCATTCATTCACTGTTTTGGGCTTCTCTCATCAAATGCTGTATTCCCTATTGTAGGGATAAAGTTTTCTAACATATTTCTCTTTTCCCCTTACGACAATATTTTTTTATTCAGCCACTTCTTTTACTCTGCAAACTGCATCTCCCATCTTCTGTCAGGAGCATTTGCAAAAAGAACATTTTCCAAAAACAAAATGTATGTTTAAAAGTGTATTTCATTATCTGTTTTTCTGAGTGGATCAGAACAGTTAAGGCTATGCACACTCTAAAAATAGGTAGTGAAGGGCTATTACCAGAATCTTACAACTGTGTATTTCTTTTTTTGTGGAAGGACATGGGATATTATACAAATAGTAAAGGTATTTCCCTGTAATAAAAGCTATAACATTAAAAAGAGAGTAACATTCATAGCTTTAATCTATGGCAATGAGCTTTATCAGTAAGAATGTCAGAGAACATAAGCAGTTAAGATTCCTGGAGGCAAAACATACCCAATTAAGGTGATTTACCACATTCCAAAATGACTTGACAAGTACATTTAACTCTCTAAAATGATATCTGTTTTTATATCTGTCATGGATTAGAAAATTATGGGAATTCAAGATATCATCATCACCATCATCATCATCAAAAACATTTATTAAATATATTTCTATGATGGAGCTGCTACTTAAACCTTTTAGATATATAGCTCATGCCATCAAAGAAGTTCTAGTTTGCTGCAGTGTTATTAGATACCTATATTGAATATATGCATACATTAAGTCAACGAATGCCTAGATTAAATAACACTTTGCTGTTGTATTAAGTTGAACATATTTATTATAAGATAAGTCAGTTGCTGATGATTTAGATCAGGGGTCAGAAAACCTGCTTTGTAAAAGGCAGACAGTAAATATTTTCAGCTCTGTGGGTCAGATGGTGTCTGTGACAACTATTCAACTTTGATGTTATAGCACAAAAGTAGCCATGGAAATACATAAATGAGTGATCATGGCTGTGTTCCTATAAAATTTTATTTACAAAAATAGGCAGTGGGATGTATTTGACCCATAAGCCATTGTTTGCTGACCTCTGATTTAGATGATAGAAGAAACTAACGTATTTATAGTCTTATTTCTTTATAAGAAGCAAAATTAAACAGACTTTATAGATAAAGGGACAACAATATGAGCCATCAAGCCAACCCAAGCTCTCAAGACAGAAAAGAAAATTCTCAGAGACCAAAAACAATAAGAAATGACAAATATGGGGAGGTAAACCAGTACTAAAACCTATAACTGGTGTGGAATATTTCTCAGTCTCCTTCCCAAAGCCTAAAGCTTTGGATTGAAATGATTCATGAGAGGAGGACTGAAAGCAAAGACTAGGGTCTCTGTGAGGTAGGAAGTCAGACTTTAAATCTCGTATAAGGTTATAACTCTGATAGACATCAGTGGGTAATCTTATTATCTTTTTAGATAGATAGACAGACAGACTTAGGTTATAGAGATTGATAATTTTACATACTGAGAATTCTAAGATACATGGCCTTAGATTTTCAATTTTCATTATCTTTGTATCATCAAAAAGTATAAAGTCATAATTTCATTAAAAGTGGTTTTATGTTGGTTGTATTGTGGCATCTAGAGTAGGCAAAAATCCCAAACGTATCAAATTTTTTCACACAGAGTTTCAAGAAATATGAACTCATAGGAAAAAAAATCATAAAACATGTACAGAAAGGACCAAGCTACTGTGAGTGAAATGTAGTAGAACCATTATCGGTAATATCAGGCCAGCAAAACTTGTACATATTAGAATTATATGTAAAACATAAAATTAATAAATGTTTAAATAAAAGAGAATCAGAAGTGTGCTCTTGCAGGGCATCGTCACAGCTCTCAAGGCAGTTTGTAAAAGATCATAGAAATAAAAGTATAAAAACTGAAATTAGAAACCAATTGGGAAAATTAAATAGCAGATTAATCACAGCTGAAGAGAGAATGAGTAAATTGGAAGATGGAACTGGAGAAATTGTCCAGAAATCAATACAATGAAATAAATGAGAAATACAAAGCACATTCTAAAAGACATGAAGAATGGAGTAAGAATAGTGTTAGAAGTTATAAGGTATATGTAATTTGATTTCTGTAAGTAGAAAATAGAATGAATGGGAGGCAGGTCATATTCAATGTGGTAATTAATGGCTATGGAATTACTATATTCGAAGCCCCACCAGTCATAAGAAGGATACATCAAGAGGCATCCTCACCAAGGCGCACAACAATGAAAAGAAATATTGGCTGAGAACAAAGATGGATTACAGAGGAATAACAATTAGGTTGATCCTGATTTTGAAAAAGACCAACAATGGAAGCCAGAAACCTGTGGAATAATATCTTCAAAATTCTGAGAAAATATAATTTCCAACATAGAATTGTATATCCTGTAAAATTATTTTTCAAGAATAAGGGTAAAATAAAGACTTTTTTTAGGTAGGGCAAAATTGAGAGAACTTACTACCAACAGATCTCTCTAAAGAATTTCTAGAAGATGAGCTTCATGAACAACTTAAAAATCATTAAGAAGGAAAGACTGAGAGCAATCAAAGAATGGTAATCAGAAAAAGTAGCAAGTATAAAGTTAATCCAAACAAAACCTGATGGTGTAAGACAATAGTAACAATATCCAATTTGTGAATACTGAATGTTAGAATTTAAATATTATGTATGAAAATATGTTTACAGAGATAAAACACTCTTTGTAGTGTTTGATATGAGAGAATAGATATTTAACTCTGAACATGTAAATTTAAATATGCATGTTAACATTTTTGAGATGACCACTATTAGAGTAGATACACTGTGTAACTTCCAAACTAATGGAATATAAATATGTGGGATTTGGGAAGGGCATAAACAAGCAAGCAGGCAATAACAACAAAAATATCCTGTATTTTTTTTTTTAAAACGAGTAAGGTTAAAAATGATAGAAGAGAGCAAGTAGAAAGCCCAACATAATAGGGTCGAAACAATTTCAGACTTATTATAATAAACAAAAACAGACTAGATTCTGACTTGAAAACACAAAAGTGGCAGAACAATTGAAAGATACAACTATGGGGCGCCTGGGTGGCTTGGTCAGTTAAGCGTTTGCCTTTGGCTCAGGTCATGATCCCAGAGTCCTGGGATCGAGCCCCGCATCAGTTTCCCTGCTCAGCAGAGAGCCTGCTTCTCCCTCTTCCACTCCCTCTGTTTGTGTTCCCTCTCTCACTGTGTCCCTTTCTGTCAAATAAATAAATAAAATCTTAAAAAAAAAAGACACAACTATGTTAATAGTAAGCAAGAGAATACTAACCAACAAATACAAATACTAACCTAAAGAAACTTAGTGTCCTATATTATCCCACAAAGTAGACTTTAGGGCAGAGGGTGTTGCTAGCAATAAAAAGAAGCAATAAATAATGATAAGAGATTCAGTTTACCAGGAAGATATAACAATTCAAACCTTTTGTATTCTAGTAAAATGGCTTCAAAATACAAAATGAAAAAACTGAAAAACTTAAAGAAGGATAGATTTTAAATGCTATGTATATTTTTTAAAAAGGGACCTGACAAGATTTTGAGGATCTTCAGTAACATTAAAAAACTGATGAAGAATCAACTCTGACTCAATTTTTAAAAGGAAGTGTGTAGCCTGTGGAACTTTCAAACAAACAGGCAGCTTAAAGATAAGCTAATAAAATAACTGATTTTAAGGATAAGGAAACCGAGACCCCAACAGGTTTGGTAATCCACCAAAGGTCACACAGCATATATTGGCAAAGCCAGTATTAGAGGCAAAGTAATGGATTTCCAGCCCAGAATGCTGTCTCTTTTAAGTAGTGTTCTCAAATAGTCAGTTACATTCCTCTTATAGCATAAATGTACTGGTTTTATTGTTTTGGTTTTCTGTGCTTGTAGATAGCAAGTACAGAAGTGATAGCAAAATCCGTTTGGAAAAAGATACAGAATTACAATTGTGGTATAGAAGCATTTTCCCTACCAAGTTCAATGTAATACGCATATCCAGTCCTAGGAATAGATACTCTGGATTCTTCTTGGAATCATGTGTGACTGGAAAGAATCTGGATTATATAAAAAATTTGAAGAATCCTATATTCTTTACCATTCACATGATTTGATGAAGTTTATAGGGCTGGTTGGGGAAAAAAGATGTTAACAGTAATAGAAGTAGTGTTCCAACAACTGTCACATACGTGAACAGATAAATACCTGTGGGAAGTTTCATTTTTCTATCACACATTCTTTAAATGCAAACCCTACTTTGTTCACAATCTTTTGTCATAAGGTTACTCTGTTGTCATTGCATTATGCCAATAGTATCTTTTGTTTATCCTTATTATTATCTCTAAGCCTCAACTCCTCTTAATGCTTCCAGTGTATGAATTAAATTCTTCTGATTAAATTTTTCTTTCTATCCATTGATGTATTGCCAGTCACTTTAAATGCTTTTTTTTTTTTTTTAAGATTTATTTATCCATGGTGGGTGGGGGGGGAGAGCGCAAGATCAGGAGGGGCAGAGGGAGAAGGAGAGAGAATCCCAAGCAGACTCTACACCTTAGAGCGCAGAGCCTGATGGGGCTCGATCCCTCAACCCTGAGATCATGACCTGAGCAGAAAGCAAGAGTTGGACGCCTAACCGACTGTGCCACCCAGGTGCCCCTTGCCAGGCACTTTAACTGTCATCTCAGCTATACCCTTCTCCAAAAGTACTCTTACCTGTAGTGATATGTACTCATTGACTTTCTGCTGATGACATTACAAAAAAATCACAGGGCAGGTATAGGTAAGTCCCAATACAATACAGGATTTCCAATTTCATCTGTGTCTTCAGGAACTTCTTTATTTCTTTAAAGATACCTAAATTTCTAATCCCCTTAGAGACTACCTCAAACATTTATTACTGTCCTTAAGTTTGTTACCATGCCTCTGTTGCTTTTCTCAGCATATTATCTTGAATGTATGACCATTGCAAGAAAAAAATGGAGAAAGGCCTTCAGTTTACCATTACAACATTCATTCAGGACACAATTATGAAAGCCTAGCATGCATGTACCAGGCACTTTTCTTGTCTCTTGTTTTGGATAAACCTTTAAATAAGGTCTATACAAGACTTTGCTCTTGATTCTCTGCCTAGTCTTCACCTCTTCAAGACGTTTTAAAAATAAGTTATATTTTCTTTTGTATTTTTAACACTTTCCTCCAATTTCTTTTACTCTGTCTTACTCATATTTCCATGTCTTTTCCATGTTAAAAAATCACTTCCCTTAGGTTCACATGCGCTTAATCGGTCACTACCATTCTGCTACCCATGGCTTTAGAGCATCTTGAGAGATTGGTCCCTGCTTGAAGCTTCCACTCTTTACTTCCCATTATTAGACCCTCCAAAATCTGGCTTGTCTTTGACTACTTCCCAAAAATCACTCTGGAAAATGATTACCAAAAAACCTCACTTTAGAAAAACCAAATGAGTAGTTTTAGTTCTAAGCTGATTTGGTCTTCAGTCTTTGATATTATTTACTGCTTTCTCCTCCTTAAAGATGCTTTTTCTCTTGGTCACTGTGCCATTATTTTCACCTTTCCTCTTCTTTTTCCATTTTTTTCCCCAAATGGCCCTCGAAGTGCTTTTTCAATGCTTTTTCCTCAGTTGTACCTTATATGTATGTTGAAATTACCAAGAATCAGTGTTCAGACTTATTGTTGCCTTACTCTATAAACTCTTCCTTTGAAAGATAAACTTACTGCGAGTCCTGGTTTGTGTGGATTGGGATTGGATTACTGGCATTCATTTGGATTAATTAGTAATCACATCCTCTCTTGATTTAATTACATAATAGCGCTTTACTGATCTCTCCTTCTATTTATTTTTATATTCAGTCCTTTTTCATAATGTGGCTCAATATGTTTTTAATATAAAAATACAATCATCACACCTTTACCTAAAAATATTTAATACCCTACTTCTTACAGGGTTTTAAAAAATTCCCTCCTAGCACAGCACACAAAGCGCTCTGTGACTTGGTCCCAACTAAACTTTCCAGGCTTTTCTCCAAGATTCTATACCATATATATTATGCTTGAGCTGCACAGACTTTTTATTAGTCTCCAAACATGCTCTTCTCTTTCATACTGCCATAATTTTGGTGCTCCTCTCTTGATGCATTAAAAAAAAAAAAGGCCTTTTTTGTTTGTTTTTATGGAATTCTCTGCCTGGTAGACTACTGCTCATCCTTCCAGGACTGGTACATATGTTGTTTCCTCAGTGAAGTCCTTCCAGATTCCCTCAGGCAGAATTAGTATTCTCTTCTTTAATGTAGCCATGACACTTTATCCCTCTGTTATAGATTTCTCACATGGTATTATTGTGCTTTGCTAACTGCTTCCCTTCCCCAGAGGACAGTATGCTCCTTGAGGACAAGTCAATCAAAGCAAAGCATAATAAGTACTGGATAATTTTGGTATTGGTGAATAAATGGCCAGCTCTGACAACTGATGCCTTAATACTATTGATGAATGCCTGAGAGTTTCCAGAATTGAAGTTTAGGGTTTTTTTTTTTTAAAGATTTTATTTATTTTTGTGCGTGGGAGAGAGAGAGTGTATTAGTGGGGGGACAGGGAGAAGCAGACTCCCTGCTGAGGGGGGGGCTGATGAGGGACTCGATCCCAGGACCCTGGGATCATGACCTGAGCCAAAGGCAGACGCTTAACTGACTGAGCCACCCAGGGCGCCCCGGAAGTTTAGTCTTATGTTAGCTGAAGTGGGTATGTCTGTAAAAAGGTGGAGGAGGTATTTAGAAGTTTCTTAAATATAAAATAAATGTAATAAAAGTCAATCTTTTATCCTTTTGACTTTTCTATTTTTATAATTCTGTCTTTGATGTAAGATCCACTTCGTCCTTTGAACCTAGCATCCTACCAATTAGACTACCACTGAAAAAAATCATCTTCTTAAGTGTACTTCAGATTCATCCTTGTTTTTCATTCTTGTCATTCCTATGTGAATTTAGACATATCACACTTGGATTTTTTTCATAGTCTCCTAATTATAAGAGTTTTTAATTTCACCTTTCTCAGCCATAATCCATCCTATATATTATATTCCTAGATTACTATACCTAGGTGGTGGCTTTAGCTCATCATTCCTCTATTAAAAAAAAGAAATACAGTGATTTTTTTTTA
>NW_026991720.1:33847500-33850000 GCF_029215605.1 Mirounga angustirostris
AATCATTAAAATATTCTGACAAAATAAACTGACATTAAATCTAGCCCTTCAAACCATTGTTTTAAACTCTCTTTCTTATTTAAACATATATATACACATGTGTACATTCATATTAACAAAAACTACTGAAAAAGCTAGAAATGTTTCTAGTTGAAAAACACAGTCTAAAATCCTCATATTAAGAGTTGTAATTGGGGCGCCTGGGTGGCTCAGTTGGTTAAGCGACTGCCTTCAGCTCAGGTCATGATCCAGGGTCCTGGGATCAAGCCCCACATCGGGCTCCCTGCTCCGTGGGAGGCCTGCTTCTCCCTCTCCCACTTCCCCTGCTTATGTTCCCTCTCTCGCTGTGTCTCTCTCTGTCAAATAAATAAATAAAATCTTTAAAAAAAAAAAAAAAGAGTTGTAATTTTTTTTTCCTGCAGCACTAAAAACTGCTTTGTAAAATATCAAATAATAAAAAAAAGAAATGGGAAGAAAGGAAGGCAGGGGAATCTTAGGTTTTAAAGTTGTAGAAATATCAGCAGTGTTTGGTGAATGTTTGAAACCTGGCCATTTGAACTGGTTTTTAAATAGATCTTTGCTTTATAGAATACTGATACCTGTTTTTTGTTACATACACGTGGAACAATAAAATACTTTTTGATATAATATGATATAGGTAAAATATTATGTGGCAGGTAGGATATCTTACTGTCACTGCCAGATTTACCCTATTTTAATAGCTCAAAGCATGCAGTTATGTGGGAGAGTGGACATGCTTTAAGCAGACTTCTTCGAGAATATTTTTCTTCAGTAACATCTAATGGCAAGCTCTTTATGATGTTGACATTTCTGCATTTCATAGAAATATACTGAAAAACATTTTACAGATGCTGTGTGTGCAGAGCAATTGATTAAATATTTGAAATCATAAAGAGGAATATATTGCTGGGGTCACAAGATCCTAAAGGGCACATTTGTGTGTGTTTCTCTCAGCTCGCACCCTTACAGGTGTATCAGGAGAAGAAGGGTTCAAGTAAACATTCTCTGGGTATGGATTTACGCCAATATGGATCTACTCTGAATGTTAGCAAAAACTAAATTTGCTTATTTTCAAAAGGTTAGCCAGCCACGGTTGTGGCCCAGTGAATTTGAGACTGAGCAGGAGCTGTGCTTTTTAACTTTGGTCCACAGCACGGTGTTCCCCCCATTTACTTCTTTGTGCTCTTGTTGCTTACATGTTTTAATGGCTTTCACACACATCTGAAATCAGACATAATGTAGAATAGAGAGAATCCTCTAAAATAAGACTTGTTTTCTCAAAATTTTTTTTTTCTTCTTCTTCAATGAAGCGGTTAGCTACAGATATCTTTCAGTCTGGGTCACTCAGATCCACACCCTCCCCTCCCAGTGGCAGAAATGAATTTTGTTCTCTTTGTGAAATCTGGGGCCTGAAATTCTGGGTAATTGCCTCCTCTCCCTGGATCCCTTTGCCTGTGTAGACACAGACAGCTCTTTCTTCTAGAGTCTGTCACAAATGAAACCCAATCCAAATAATTGCATTCTGTTTCTTTTCGGAAAGGGGGGAAGGAGACAGAAGAGGACCAAAGTGGAGGACATATTAAGCAGGTCATTAGGGAAAAGAAATAGGATATAAAAATCTGACGTGTCTGCGGTGAGCTCCTGGCCACCTAACTTAGGAACGCAGCGTCCATTGTAAGATGCCGCAGTCCCGTGCAGTCAGAAGATGGCTCCAGTGCGTTAATTTTGCTCCTGTGTCTAACACAAGATTCAAGGGGCAAGATGCACCTCGGTGCTATTATTTCTTTACGATTTTGCTCTCGTCTCATTTGGTTCAAAACATCAAACTGAAGCATATATGGAGTTTTAAAGGGTCCGTTAACATAGATGGTAAGATTTTAAAAGAATTTACCCGCTCCCTTTTCCGAACAGGCCATTCTCAAATATTTTGCATGTTTTTGCGCAGAGAAAAGGTGCCACAGTTGTACGTCATGGCTGAAAATACGACCTATAGAAGGCAGTACTTCCCAGTGACACTGTATCCCTGGCAAATCAGTGTTCGCTGAAACTGTACTCTCCTCTTAGAAATATTGTTTACTTGAGGAACTAGGGTTTGTGAAAAGAATAGTGTGCAAAACAATGACAGAATGCTGTTAGGTAGGATAACAGAGTCCAAAATACTTTACCTTTTCTAAATTCATTGCCTTTTAGAGATGTCTGAGTAATTAGTTTTCCCTCCTCTCATACCTGCCAAACTCCAAATTTACTTTCTAAACAAATATTGATTGATAGAAACAAAAATGGGCATTTAATCCAATTAAGAAGTCACAGTTTTAAATACTTCACTATAAAAAGAATGATACATAAAATTTATTGCCTAACTAGTGACTTTAGAGGTCATTCCTATGCTAGCTAAGTGCATAAAAAATTATAGGAAATTGTGTGATTAGCAGTGAAAATGGCATGATATAATATAGGCTTTATTAGGTTTAACATTTAA
>NW_026991720.1:33852500-33897500 GCF_029215605.1 Mirounga angustirostris
GCTATGCACTTTGAAAAAGGCACAAGTTACCAGGCAACATTGTATCATAGTTTAATGTATTTTTTCTTATTTTACCTAATTAGGCAGATTTTTTTTTAAAGAGTATTTCTGATAGTTCGAGGGTAGCGTAGGTGACACTTGTTGCTGCAGTCACTATGGTAAGTGTTCATTTTTTCATTGGTATTGTAAATAGTCACATGAAATTCATGTAAATGGTCAGAGACCGAGTTAGAGTTCCCCCCAGGAAACATACTAGCATTTCAACCTTTTCATACGATTTTTTTCATCAACAAGCTACCTCCAGTATCATAGATTCTGGTTTGCTCCTCTCTGAATGGTTGAAGACGCGCCAAAGGTCTTCCATCATCCCATCACTTTAGAGTATTTTTTCTCTCATTTATGTCCGAGTTTTTTTTCTTCACAATTATTACCGAAAATACCCATGTTTATGTTTGAGAAATCAAGAGGCATTTCAGCCTTCACCAGTTTATTTTAACTCTTGGTTTTCTTTTGAACTATTTAATAGAGTTAGAACCTGTGGCATGCTTATACTGTTTGGGAAAGAGTTTAATTGCTGAGAGTTGGAAAGATATATTTATTAAACATCGTCAGATAGGATTTAGAAGCTAAAATATTTTTTAAAACATGAGGGCCAGAAAGAGTTGCCGACTATAAATGGATGGGTATGTGAAAATAAGTTCCAAAAATCTCCCTTAATTTTCTCAAAGTTGATGTTTAAGTATTTAGGCCTTATACAATTCCTTTGTTGCATCACAAGTGTGTTCTCTTATAAATATTTTGGCAGAGGGGTGCCTGGGTGGCTCCGTCATTAAGCATCTGCCTTTGGCTCAGGTCATGATTCCGGGGTGCTGGGATCGAGCCCCGCGTCGGGCTCCCTGCTCAGCGGGAAGCCTGCTTCTCCCTCTCCCACTCCCCCTGCTTGTGTTCCCTCTCTCGCTGTGTCTCTCTCTGTCAAATAAATAAAATCTTAAAAAAAATAAAAACTAAATATTTTGGCAGAAATATTGTTTCCAGTTAAAAATATGAGAAGGGAGAGATCTCATGGCATTTTAGTTCAGTCCTGTCAATCTCATCATCGTGGTCACAGTAAAAAGATGTGTATATTGTATCAGAAGCTATCTGATCCTGGGCAAAGATGACTGTCCAGTTCACTGCTAAGGTGCAGTGGAGTCTGGACTATGGTAGTAGTTCCCCCTTGGCTGCAGGGATATGTTCCAAGAACCCCAGTGGATGACCAAAACTGCAAATAGTACCGAATCCTCCACTGACTGTTTTTTCCTTTGCATACACATCTGTGATAAAATAGAAATTGAATTTATAAATTAGGCACAGTAAGAGATTAACAACAATAACTAATTAAAATAGAACAATTATGACACCATACTGTAATAAAAGTTAGGTGAATGTGGTCTCCGTCTCTCAGAATATCGTACTGTACTCACCTTTCTTCTTGCGATGATGTGAGATGATAAAAGGCTTCTGTGATGAGATAAAGTGAGGTGGATGATGTAGGCACTGTGCTGTAGTGTCAGGCTCCTATTGATCTTCTGAGCGTACGTCAGAAGGAGGACCATCTGTTTCCAGCGCGCGGCTGACCGGCTATACCTGAAGCGACAGAAAGCAAAACCACGGATAAGCGGGGACTACTATATTGTTTTTCTAAAGGAATCTATTTAGTGATACGAAGGAGAAGAAAGTGCTTAGGGAGAAATACAGGCTATATGAGGATAAAACTTAGATCACTTTCCCAAATTTTATTTTACATATAGGAGGCAAAGAAGTGGCAGATCTGCCCCACTGACAGACAAACATGAGTCTCTGGTGACCCTCCACTGTGTATGGCAGAAAGTCTTGTTTGACAACATTGTTTGATGGCATCTTCAGAAGTTTCTGCATAAAAAAATTGTCCACATAAATATTGATTTACTGAGTTATAAATGGCCTTTAAGAGAAAATGGACAGAGGTAAATGACAAAGGTGACAACATAATAAAGGTGACCGACCAGACAACGGTGAAACTTAGCCAGTGCCACCAGTGTGTTTCATTTGGCTTTGGGCCATGAACTATGATAAACTCCATAGCTGGGGTCCAGTATGAAGCTGCCAGCCCCGGCTGCCCTCCGTAACAAGCGGATGTCCTGGACCTTGAACTGACAAGAGAAAGGAGAGAAGGAAGGAAGGAGGGGAGGGAGAGAGTGGAAAATATTTGATAGAAATTTTCGGAAGGAGATAAGAGAAGGGGCAGCAGGAAGGGAAACCGGAGGAAGGTGGGCCCATAGCCCCTATTCTGATCGCAGACCCCAACTTGATGCCTTTGTGAGAGCAGACTAGTGGCCACGGTGAAACATAGCCTAATTTTAATTTATCCAGGGTTCCAGAAATGATTTTTCTCTTGCATTGAAGTATCAACTATCTTTACCTGGGTAAGCTTATTTTCCAAGGATTTAAAACAAAGCAAAACAAGATTAAAACAAACACAAATTTCTCCTTACCTTTCTCTTACCCTCCCCTTTCATCTGGCTATCCCCTCCCTCGTTATTTTCTCTCATGGGAAGATTCTGATGGCCGCCATACCTTGTAAATTTGACTGACCTAATTAAGTTAGGTTTCCATACCTAACTTGGCCTTTTTGCAGAGGAAATAAATTATTAGGTCTCTATAACATAATAAATACAGGCCTTGAAAATTATAAAGCCACAGTTGTATATTGATCAATGACTAAGAAATGTCCAGTTGAAAAATATATGAGATAGGAAATTTTCCCAGCATCTTTCCAGAGCAAAGTCTATTTAAAGAAATATTGTGCACATTACAACTTCAGCCTTTGCCCTAAATTTAAATGTATTAAAAACACAGTCCCTGAAAAATTACCTTATGATATTTTACATCTCTAACTTAAGTAATACAAATCCACTGTTAAACTTAACAGAAGTTTCAAAACCATACTGTATGATCCCTTCCTCTTTTCTTCCCTTTCTTTTTGCAACTGTGGATTGATCAATCAATAGATCCAGCCAGCCAGCCATCCATTCATCAGTTTCTATATCTATCCATCAGTATATCTAAATGTATCGAGCTTTTTTCCTTAAACATATTACTCATTTGATTTAAAATTAATGAAAAAAATGTGACCTGTTAGCAGTTGCTCTGCCTTGTTTACAATAAACTAAGATATGAATATAAACTATTTTCTCTGAGAATATGTTATTATTTGGAAAAAAATGAATATTCCAGCATAGATCCCTCTTGTGATTCAGAGTTCTGTGTTCACAAAATACCCAAGGTTTTGTCTAGTTTTAAGCCCATGAAATATTTTCTTAACTCTCCTATGTTTTTAGATGGAATTTTGTACAGTTAGTAAAAGCAAAATTGAAGAAAAACCTCAAAAGCAAATATGCTGCTATGATGTTATGGAGATGTAAAAATGAACTCTGAATTCTAGTAACTAAAAGAAATGCTTATTGGAAAATGTTTTTGTGAGTTTTGTCTGAACATATCCAACTTTCACCTCCAATCAAAGCAATTTAATTTACCAATGCACAGAATTCATTAAAATAAGCAAAACAGGGGTGCCTGTGTGGCTCGGACCATTAAACGTCTGACCCGATTTTGGCTCGTCACCTTACTGTTAATAAGACTAAGTGAGATTCTGAGCACACGTAGGAGGGAGGGTGTTGTAGAAATGGAGGGAGTTACTGTGGTCCATGGAGTGAACCAGGCAGACCTGGATTCCCACCTGTGCCCGCTACCATTCGCTCCGGTAACCATGTATGTGACACACACGCATGGCTTCAGAACTTTGGCTTCCGCATTTGTACAATGGGAATGGATATATCTGTCAGGCAGGGTTGCTGGGAGGCTTACACAGCAGGTGTTCAATCATGGTAGGTATAATTGTGGTAGAGAAAGGAGGAGGTGTTGCTAAGATGTATATTTACATAAGATACATACCATTAAAATGTTTATGAGCAAATGGGTAAGGTAAAAGGAAAGCAGGATTATTTTATTTCTTGTAATGGCCTGTGGCTATCTTATGAAGCAAGAAAAAAATTATTTAGGTTATATCTGATACAAGTAAGTTTATTCCTGACAACCCAAAGTAAGATTATTCATTTTATTTCCTGTCAGTGGAATTCTATCCTGTTTTTCATTGTTAGCCAAGCTCATCTGTCTCTTACTAGGATGCACTCTCTCCAACAGGGATGCAGACAGAACAACACAAATCTACCTACAATAAAGCTATGCTTTCTTTATTAGCCATACACATTAATGTGGTTCTGACCACATTACATAATGTGTAGTTGTGGCCTACATCTAAACCAATAACACACAAAAATGGATCACATTTTGTTACTCTGATAGTTGGAGTTGGGAAATTGTTTCTTTTATCAAAATATTTTGCTCCTATTTAAGAAAAAAATAAAAATTAAAAAAAAAACCCTCTCCTTTCACACTTCAATATATAGGATCAAATTATTTTAAACACCGCTAAGGACAATAAATAGACAAAGCATGTAGGTAATGATTGAATAACTTGCAGAAGTTTGAAAAAGTTATTTAGGACAGTGTTAAATTGTTTTCTTTCTTAGCTCTAAGTTATTTATTATTTTTGAGGACAAGGAGAGTAGGGTGCTGGGTAAAATTGGGAACTTTGAATTCTAAAGCCAACACTGCCTGCACTCCGGTTAAGTTGAAACTGTTGAAGGGAGGTTTCACTCCCAACTCCCACTGCGTCTCTGGCCTCATATATGTATAAAAAGAGAATGATGGTAATGAACTTTCTTAATGAAAAAATTTTTAAATATTTTCTAGGTCTAAATTTTCACAAAAAATAGTTTTGTCAAAAGCCACAGAATTTTTAAAAAAGGATAAATACTCTTAGCACTGAAACATATGGTTGTTAAGAAAGCAAAAACATTTTTAATACAAGGTGAAATTTTATTTTCCTCAGTGCAGTAAGCTAGTGTGTCTACAGTGGCTTTCTGGCCCCCAAAGTAGGCAAAGTGTATATGCTAAACAACACAGAGTATCTTGTACCTTTAATTTGATCAGAGTAAGTAGTAGAAGCCACATATACTGTAGGTGTTTTTGCATCTAGCATCTGTGATTATAACTTTTATCTCAAAAGGAGAACTTGTTGGGCACATTGCCCACTGAGTGCAATACAATACAATGTTTAAGAACAGTTTCTTTGAGAAGAATATTTCATAAATGTAGTTTGCTGTACAACCACTTGATATGAACTTTCAAAGAGTTCTAAAGCAGTATAGCAGAAGTTAGCAGTTTTGAGAATATTGTTGCATATTGAAATAACGAATTTCTAATTGAAGCTTTTGGAAAATTAAAAAATATGCCTCCAAAGATTGCAGTCGACTTAAATTTAAGTATAATTAAAAAACATTTTTATGTGTGTTAATGTTAAATTTCAGTGCATTATTAACACTAGCACAGTGCCTTACACACAGTAGGCACAGGAAATTTTTAAATATAATTTAGTGCTTACTGTGCTGCTTTTCAAGAGTTGCAATTTGCCCTTTTTGTTAATTATATCATTTCAATCCATAAAGTGAATTGGGCTTGTCTATACATCTTTGGGACTGGTTTTTTGCTGTCTTTGTCATTTGCTATATGAATAGGAATTCTACTTATTTAGATGATACCTTGTTGTGAAAAGGGAAGTAAAATCTGATAAAGCACGCTAAAGGATAGATACTACTAAGTGAATTCCTAGATAAATTATACATTTTAGCATCGTACTCTGTATTTTCATTCTAAAATGTCTTACCTAACCCTCAATTCTGAGAACATTAGAAATATGTCTTGATAATAAGTTTATTTATAGATTTATTTATGTACATAATATGCAATATATATTACCATGAACTTTAAATCCAAAAATGTATGCCTAATAGCTGACTGATTCTTAGGAGAGAAATAAAGCAGTGCCTTTTGGTGCCCCATCTTATATCCAATGATGGTCTCATTCTATTTTTTTTTTTCATTTTTTTCCCATCAGAACAAAAAGCATTGCCATTATAAGTTATGGAGGGCAAATTTCAGTTGTTTCTGGCATATGCCACATATTATAACACTTAGACAATAAACTTTGGTTTGAGATCTGCATGGGCTGCCTAGTAGCTATGTGATCTTGGTGAATTCTTAACCATCCTGTAATGTGGGGATAATAATATCTAGCTCATGACTTTGTGGTTAAAGATTAAATACAATAAGGCATGAAAAATGCTTATTAGCACTGTGTATGACACATAAATAGTAACTCTTTTTTTAAAAAGATTTATTTATTTATTTGAGAGAGCGAGAATGAGAGAATGAGAGAGAGAGAGAGTACATGAGAGGGGGGAGGGTTAGAGGGAGAAGCAGGCTCCTCGCCGAGCAGGGAGCCCGACGCGGGACTCCATCCAGGGACTCCAGGATCATGACCTGTGCCGAAGGCAGTCGCTCAACCAACTGAGCCACCCAGGCGCCCAATAGTAACTCTTAATATTGTCATTTTTCAGTGACTCCAAAGAAGAAAGTCTGAAAAGATTAGACGTAGAATTAGAAAACATAGAAACAAAACTCTCTTTAGTATTGCCTGCTTAAGAACAGTGTCTGTGTAACACATTTAAAATACATATTTTTCTTCAGAAGATCTGAATACTGGACTTGTTGGTTGGCTTGAGTATAGTATAGATATGTTCTAAAATGTATTTCTTTTTCTTTTTAAAGATTTTATTTATTTATTTGAGAGAGAGAATGAGATAGAGAGAGCATGAGAGGGAGGAGGGTCAGAGGGAGAAGCAGACTCCCTGCCGAGCAGGGAGCCCGATGCGAGACTCGATCCAGGGACTCCAGGATCATGACCTGAGCCGAAGGCAGTCGCTTAACCAACTGAGCCACCCAGGCGCCCTAAAATGTATTTCTTTTAGTTTTACTGATATATATTGTTTCAAATATTCCTTCCCTAACGGTTTTATTTTGTACTTCAGTGATTTAAATAGTATTCACAAATGCACGAGTAGTAGAGATATCCATATTTTACACACACACACAAAACACACGCACACTTACCTTGCCATTGTTTGGAAGGTGGGGAAGGAAGACCAGGGAAAACAGAAATGGTAGTGCGCATCATACTAGCGCATCGTTAGCGTGTCCAACTGGATGAATGCTGCCATGGTTGAAGTCACTAGGACAAAATACCTAGAAGAAGACTTTTTATTTCATACATACACACACTTACACTGTCACCTGTATCACATACTCATATATATTCCTATGAGTATCTTCACACCTCAGAATTCCTCTTTAAAAGCAAATGTACTTTAAATGTAAGACTACTCTGTTTTTTACAACTTGGAAATTCTGGCATTCATATTCATTGCTTCATCTTAAAATGCAATAAGCAAAAGATAAGGACAAACTAAAATCCATAAGCAATTGGTTATTTCAACATACAGCAATGAAAGGAAAATAAACACATGTAACATTGGCTGGCTCAAGTCAGTGAGTGAAAGATACACTTTTGATATAAAAGAAAGCCCATAAAAAAAGAGGTACCATTAGAAGCTGAAACATTTCTCTTTCGAATAATAATTACACACCTGAAAATCTGGTGTTAGAGAGAGCCAACCAAGGTGTACCAAAACAGCAACAATATCTTGCACAAGTAGAAGTGTAAATGTTAGGAATTTTTAAAAATACTTAAAATAAGTTTGTCTTCTTTTGCTACTTCTGTTTTAAAAACTTTGAGAACACAGAAAAAGCACATCAAATATTGGATTTGATATTCACCAAAGAATTCTCTGTTCATTAGAGTAAATATATTTGAAATAATACAAGCTAAAAATTTCTTAAATGCCTGAAAGGTTATCAGGTTAATGATACAAGTAGTCATAAATGAAATGAATTGAAAATTTTGGATGATTATTATTTATTGCTAAGCCTGCTAAAAAGTTCTGTAAGTGCACTTTCAGTAATTCTGATATATTCAAAAACCAAATACTGGCATCTGATAAATGATTTTTAAAATATATCTTGTTTGTTATTTTTTAAAAAATGACTAAAGGTACTATAAAAACATGCACTCTGCACATAAAAATGAACATATAAGTTAATACTAATAAGATAAAATACCTGCCTATTTTAGTTCACAACAGTTGCACATATATTAAATGGCTCAATTAAAGTTTATTCAGACTAGATAATCCAACGTGGATAGCGATGTCAGCATTAGATATTTTATAAAATTGGCTTTAAAATTAAACAGGTATTGGAAAACTTAAAAATTATACTGGGAATACTTTCTTGAGGAACAGAAAGAACTATGCAAAAGCATCTAAATGAGTAGAAAATACGCCTCACTTCCCATATTATAAAAAAATATTTTCTCTCAATTATGAAATATAATACATTTATATACTTATGTTATTTCCTTTCCATTTCCAAGTTCTTTTTTATTTATTTGAGAGAGAGAGAAAGAAGGGGTGAGCATGAGCAGGATGGTCAGAGGAAGAGGGAGAGACAGAATCTCCAGCAGGCTCTGCACTCAGTGGAGCCTGACCCAGGGTTCACTCTCAGGACCCTGAAATACGATCTGAGCCAAAACCAAAAGTCAGACGCTCAACTGACTAAGCCACGCAGGCGCCCACCATTTCTAAGTCATAAGAATGATTCATTTATTCCTAATTTCCCTCTGTTAGTATGTTAAACTTTTTATAGGTTCCTTTCCTTATGTGTTTTTCAAACCAAATTTGTAGCTTTGCTAAAAACAGATGTGTCTAGCTCTTGCAACAGAAGAACTGAACCAGGTTTGGATCTACAAAGCAAATGTAGACAGGAGAGAGAGGATATGCACGAATATATAAAATGTATATTACATATATACATACATATGTCAGCAGTGAAGTAACTGTAAAAACTGTAGTTTGGTTCACACAGTTTACCTTTTATATATAAAATTTGAGATTTTTTCCCTATATTATAAATATAATATATATATGGAATATATAATAGAAGTATAAAAGTATAAATATAAATATAGAAGTATGAAAATATAATAGAAGTATCCATAATATCTGAAATATAGCAATAAAGCTAAAGAAACAGTTTCAAATATGAAAAAGACATTGATTTATTTTTTATCTTACTAATTAAATCTTAATCTAAGGGCAAATAATGGAAAAGATAAATCCTTGTGTGTGTGTGTGTGAGAGAGAGAGAGAGAAATTGTTTCAAAGTTAATTCATTATGAATTGGTTTTTTCTCTGATAACCTGAAACTCCACTATTCACCATAAAGAGGAAATAAAAAGAATTTGTAACAATTTTTTAAAAATTTTATTTAAAGATTCAGCAATCTACTTTACTCAGCTGCCAAAAGCTGAATGCCTCTTTGGTTTTTCTGGATTGCGTCCCACTATTCTTTCCTCACCATCTTTCATTTGGATCCACTAAAGCTTATTGGTGGTTGGTCTGTACTCCCTTGGATGTGCCCCTCACGGCCCCTGCGGAGACCAGCCACTGCCGGGTGTCTGCGTACATATCACTGAATAGGACTTTTGAGCCCCGTCTCTCTCCACGCCCCCTGCTTTCTCTCTGGCTGTACATTAGGTTTCTAAGCTTACTGGTGCAGAGGTCACTAATCCATAGAGCTGAGTGAAATTCTTTTCTCGACCTCAGATGCCTCGGCAACTACAGAGAGGGGGTCTACAATATTTTTCATATTGTTTCTAAAAAAAAAAAAAAGAATTAAGTGGAAAAATAATATAAAAATATCTCCTGGAAAAAAAAAAGGAACAAATCAAAGAGAGTCTGTATATATACTCACAAGCATGTGTTAAATTTCACTCTTATAACAATGATTTACAAAGCATTGTTAAACATGCACTAAAATCACTTAGGAGATTTTTGCATGCTTAATAATTGCTAACTAAACGGTACTAAGAAAAGACATAGTAAATTTTCTTTCACAATTTCTAATTGCCAAAGAAAATTCTGAGGCAGATATGTCATTTTTTTCCTAAGTTATAAAAAATTCTAATATATGAGATAGCTACAGTAGAAGAAAACAACATTTTATTGAATGTGCAGAACATTTCTAGATCAAGTGTGCAAAAGGTTAAGTTAATTAGCGCAGTATAAATTAAAGAAAAAAGAAAAACGTAGATTTTTTTGGTCATTTTTAATGTAAAGTAAGAAAAACATGTATTTCAGATCACCCGCTCTCTAAAGAATTATTGTAACACGATCTTTGTTATTGTTCTTTGCAGCAAATGTAGTCTACATTTAGTCTACACCCAAACTAATTTTATCAACTGTGTATTCAGAGCATTTATTGCTACACAAAATGTAATTTTGATGGAAGGCATGAAAGATATATTTCATTATGTATATATCTATGAATATACACCTATATGTACACATGTGTCGTTCATTATTCTTGACTGTGAGGGCTTATGACTACTGACGTTGTCAATTTTTATCTCATTACTCATCACTGCTTACTGTGGGTGCTAATAGTATATTTCCATGGAGTTTGTGTGTGCTGTAATGTAAATTCTGACATTGCTAGTGTCAGTCACTAATCTTCCTCATTCAGTTCATGTCAAGATGATACATCACAATGCTCAACAACTGTCATCTCAGCTTTAAATAGATCTACATTTTCTCAACTTTACAATTAATTTTTTGTTTAGAATCTAGTTACTTTTTTTAACAATATGAGCAACTAACTCATTCAAAACAACTGCTGATTTAAAAACATTCCCTACCAAAATTAAGCAAAAGAACAATAGTTCTAAATGAATAATAAAACTATGTATTATAGAAAGAAAACTGATTAAAACTTGCATTTTGAAAAATTTAAGAATCAGGGTTTTATAGACTTTCAAATTTTACTTTTGGTGCATTTTAAAAGGATAATTTTGCAATGTTTAGAAATATATTCATTCATTAATTAGGATGGCACTATTTCAAGTTGAACCTTCCCAGAGTTCTCCAGCTTGAGGACCTGGGCATACTCTTTTTTGCTATGCATGCGAAAGGATGTGTATGCCATCTTTTCAGTGATTTTTTTTCTGTCTCCCTTTCTCTGTTGTCTTTTCACATTTCCATTGTTAATACGTTCTTTGTTTCTTTTTCATTCTCTACTCTGTATCTTTTCTTATGCCTCTTCCTATGCTCTTTTTTTTCTCTTTTCTCCTGATAACGTTAGCTGTTCAATTGGCCTAACAATAAAAACATTTTAAATTAGTTTAATTAAGTCATTTGCCTCTTTTTCTCCTTCATCCTAGAAAATGGCCAGTGATACACTACAAAAGTTTTGAAATGTGTGTCAGGACTTTTTCTCTCTTTTCCTTTTTCTTGATATAATTATTTCTGTGTCTTATTAAATTTTATTTCTCTGGTCTGTTCAGTCTTCCATATTGTTTTTTTTATACCCATCATTCCAAACATTTTTTTAGTTTTCTCCTATATTTCCCCAAATATTTTTGAAGACCAGTGGAATTCAATTTAAAAAACAAATTATTCTGAACGCTCATGATAGAAATTTCCTGAAATTAAAACAAAACTTTAAAAAAAATGGCCAAACAGCTAAACTGTGTTGATAACTACAATTATTATAATATTTTACTACTTAAAAGTAATGAAATATTTTGGATATTATGAAATATTTTGAAAAAATTGCTAAAAATCGGTTAAGTCATTCACACACACAAAATAATTGAGCTTATAGGTATGTAAGACCAGCTAAACTATATATAAAAGAAACTGCTTGAAGATGTTGAGGTTGCCAGGCAATCGATACAAGGGCGGTTTCTAGACCAGACAGCCAGAGAGGAAGGATACTCTTGCAACTCCAAAGGAGAATTATGAAAATGCTCCCCTAAAATGAGTACACTAATAATAACATTCCATTTCCAAATCCATGCTCTGTATAGCCCTAATATGCAAATATCTTCCTAACTTCTCTTTTTTCTCCAGTCTCTTCTCACAGCCATCTACCATCACCACCACCAGATACATCTTCCCAGGACACAGCCCGGGTCATGTCACTCATGTACCCCTGAACCTTCCCTCCGTGCCTGTCAAATAAAGTTCCAAAATCTGGCTCCAATCTCCCTTTCTGACCTAATACACCAGTGAAATGGGGAATATGTCCTTATAACTCCAGCATAATACAACTTTGCTGTTGTTTGCATTATCCCCACACTCCTAATGATCTTCTGTCTCCTTGGATGTGTCCGAACTTGCCTGTTAATGAAAGATCAGCTTCTTGAAAACTTCTTGGATTCCAGCTAAATGGAAGTAATGTTTTCTTCCTCTTAACTTTAATAATGCATTTGTTGTGCTATTCTTGTTCGTGTGGGATTTCTCTTGTGCTTTTAATTTCTGCTCTCAGACTCTAGATAATACTATTAGTTGCGTAAGTGGGAAGAGCCTCCTGCCTGGTTCATCCCAATGCCCATCATTTTGATGTTTACCATGCACTTTATATTAGGTAAGATTTATATGTATTTGATAAATGATTGAATAAAGGAAAATGTCTTTAAAATTACAATGGGAAATACGTAAGGAATTATACGAAAGAATGTAAAATATTTAGTTAAAAATACCCCCAATTTAGAGGCCTCATTCCTCACACTTTTGCCCAAAGTATCCCCAACGTTTTCTTTTGAATGCATTTTAAAGAACAGTAGCAGACCTGCACCTGGAGAGGTATCTTATACCCCGATTAGGGCTGCTCTCTGTCAGGAGAATAAACTATTGAAGAACAATTCTCGGGGCGCCTGGGTGGCTCAGTTGGTTAAGCGACTGCCTTCGGCTCAGGTCATGATCCTGGAGTCCTGGGATCGAGTCCCGCGTCGGGCTCCTTGCTCGGCAGGGAGTCTGCTTCTCCCTCTGACCCTCCTCCCTTTCATGCTGTCTCTCATTCTCTCTGTCTCAAATAAATAAATAAAATCTTTAAAAAAAAAAAAGAACAATTCTCTTATGAAAGCATCTTTTTAAGGAAATTGATTCTGATATTGAACCTTACCAAGGTTTCTCCATTCCCCAATACCTATGCTATTTCTTTCTTGGAGTCATCTTATCAAGGCTACGGTTTCTGATAGCTTGGAGATAGACTAGACACCTCTTCTCTGTCTCAGATCTTTCTCAAGCAGGGTGTGTACTAGTAATTGGACAAAACTGAACATCTTTCACTTCCCCCTGAAGACTTTTAATCAAAGCTCTGATTTCTGGTGTTGGTTCTGCTGTTGGTACAAAGTCCAGGTTTTTTTCTAGAATAAAAGGAATCATGTTGAGGGAGTTTTAAGAGGAAATAAACAGGATCCTCTTTCCTCCCTCCCTCCTACCCCAGCCATGGTCAGGTATAAAAGGAGACTCTAGAAGGTCTTCAGATAATTAAGTATTCCTGCCAATCTCTGTAATATAAATAATTAATTCTGAGTACCTGCACCTCTGGCATTTCTGACATTGGCTTATCATCTTGATTCATATTTCCTATGTGTTCATCTGGCACCTCTTCTCTGCTTTTGTGTCACCTTTGATTCATCAAACCTGACCTAACTTACCTAATGAGTATGTGACCATTTAAGTTGCTACAAAAAAAGGTCCTGATATTATTATCCATATCTATAATCAGACTATGACTTATTATTCTACCAGGAACACAAAGCTCATCAGATTGCAGCAACCCCCTGACTTCATGTACTGTCCTCTGCTACCTCTTTGGCTTTCCTTTCTTAAAAAGAAGGCCTCCTTTCCTCTAAGTAGAGCCAACCTGGTGACATGTTTCTCCATTGTCCCCAACACTTTTATAAAAATATTTTTTTAAGCCTAACAGAAATCACATTTTAACAACAATGAGTCTGTATAGCCCGAATGATGTTGTTGTGGATGGAACTATATCCACTTCACTAGTTAGACCTTATTCTGAAAACCAAAAGCAATTAGAACTCTTCCTGTTCATCTAGATTGTTAGCACGTACTGCAATAATGGCTTTTATTGATGGCTTTCTCCATATGTGTCATTTTCCTTTGGTTAAGTTCAAATCACAATGCCTTCACTGTGTCATCTTTCCTTTGCCACCTGTTCTGGAAAGAACACTTAGGAGACCAGCAATGTGACCATTACCTCCTGCATAACCCATCTTCACTCTTTGTCATGATATAGTACAACCCTTATCAAAAAAGGTGTACAGATAACAGATATTCCTATCTCTACTTTATGCATTTGAAATGTGACACACATGGGACTGAAGGCCATCCGTTGAACCATTTAAACAGCTATGAAGAATAAAAAACCTTCTGAGATTGAGATACAGAAGATAGCATAACCTTATTTCAATTGCCATTTTATGTACATGGGGAAAGTGACATTCAAATAAGCATTTTTGTTTCACTGATTCAGATATGTCCGATTATAATCTTGGAAGTAACTACTATGTGGTTCTTTTTCCTTTCATTTTTTTTTAGGACAAAAATCACAGAAAAAAAAGTCTTACTGTTAAGGAAAGCTTATAATGTAAGAAAATTAATTTTTGAAAAAGAGTTACCAGGAAAATATTTTTTAAAAATTAGAGACAACAAAATTTATGTGGTAGATATTTGAATATCCGTGTAAATTAAAAATAAGTTTTCTTTTAAAATGCCCTTTGGTAATAGGCAATAATTGCCCCAATCCATTTTCCCATGACCTCTTAAAGAGGGGGATATAATACTTTTTAAATATTCACTCTCAGATGTTTAATTCATATAGTCAGTGCCATGCTGTTAATAAATGTTCTCCTGACCACTTCTGGTCATCAGACATTTAAGGAACCTACAAAATGGCATGTCGACTTAGGCTTCCAATATGGAACCTGACATTGGTGTCTCTAAAGAATTTCCAGTTTTTGTCTGTAATAGTAAAATAGATATTTGTTTCTCTCCTAGGCTATTATAAAGCATTTCTATGATATGAAGTACTTACTGCAGTTTTCCCCACTGGTTACATTTTAGACATGTGTCAAGTGATTTTTGGTGTAGTTGATATTGAAAGTATATAAATATTATGCACCATTAGAGCCTACCACTAATGCTATATTCCACCAATCATTAAGATC
Organism: Mirounga angustirostris; assembly: GCF_029215605.1. Lineage (NCBI taxonomy): Eukaryota > Metazoa > Chordata > Mammalia > Carnivora > Phocidae > Mirounga > Mirounga angustirostris. Next base: position 33,867,631 of record NW_026991720.1, read on the forward strand.
AATGATCAGAGCTGACTAGGTTGCCATTATCAAGGACTCAGTGTTACCCATGAATTTATCATGGACATATGTCTGCTTAAAATTATAAAGAACTTTATGTAAGAATTTAAGCATAGAGCTAAGACAACATAGATAATTCAAGGCCAAAAAAAATCTAGTTATGGCTGAAATATTAATACAATCATGGAAAAAAGTTGTGGGTATGGATCTGTACTTAAGTTACCCTGGTAACTTAGGTACAGATGGTGTCCTGATCTTCTTTCATTTGTATTCACAACTATAATTAGTCACTATGCCTATAGGTAAATGTACTAAAGGATACTTTAACACAGACATTTTGTGCTTCCATGTCTTGTACTCAATAAATTACACCTGGTAAAAAATTTCTTAGGTGATTTACACATTTTATGAAATCTAGGACAAGAGCAAAACATCTGAGTAAATTGGTAAAATGAACGAACAAAAAAACTTTTCCTGTATTATAATTTGCAAGTGTGTCCTTTGTTAAAATGTCTACTCTCTTCTGGTTTTGAGATGCTTCTTGCAAGCTGAAAGTTTATGTATAATTTTAATTAAGTTTTTTTTCCTGGTATATTCCTGAGTTAAACTAAATTTCTGATACTTGGAAATCTAGTCTATGCTGAGTGAAGTGCTCTAATGACAATGTTAGGGTTTCAATGTACAACAAACCCAGTGAAAGGTTTCATAGGCAACTCTAAGAAAACTGCACAGCAAAGACATACGTTTATCCTTTATTTAGGATGACAAAAACTTAAACATATCTTTCAGTACTGTCTCTCTTTTTTTCACACAGATAGGCTGTATATCAGTAATCTGGACACCAAGTTATTTAAAGCTATTATTTAGTACCATAATAAGTAGTAATTTAAATACAAGGTAAAATCACCACATTGTCTTGTTTACTACTGATGTTAATTTTTAGCTGACGTTCAGTGCTCCCAAAAAAGGCAGCCTATGATTTGTTATCATTAAACTGTCAACTCTGCCTTGAGTTGGAAATAGATTCACACTACACTTCTTACAGCATATCACTTTATTTTCTATCAGTCAAAAAAAAAAATGCAGAATCGTTTTAATTGTGTCTGTGCTATTTTTCTATTAACTGTTTCATGCATTTTCCCTGGCCTTTTAATTGCAGTTTAATAGTGGTCATTAACACATTAAGGGGTGTTAGAAGAACATTTGAAGTCCTCTTGACTTCTACCAAAGTTGACACTTCAATGCTAGAGTAATTTCAGCTATTCATTTATTTAATAGTGACCTATGCAAATGTGGAACCATGTCATTTTACAAATTGACTGTAATAATTAACTAGAAAGGCAGAGTAAAATGAAACAGGTTATAATTAGAATATAACTGCTACAGTATTACGTCAGCTAGAATAAAATAATCTCAAATGATTAAATTGGTTTCAATTATTAAGAATCAGTTTAATGTACCCACTGTTCTGATTTTTACATTTCTCTTTTTTGTGTGCATTAGATGTCACCTCATACAATTTATGTATTTTATTCATCTTGGTAAAACAGGCATTACAGAAGTTTAATTAAGTAGTAAAAGACTTCACATTATTCTGCTGAATTCTAAATTAGTTGTAGAAACTAGTCAGAGTGCATGCTACATACTACTCAGGATCATTTCAATTAGTGATATCTATTAAGCCACCCAACATTCCCCTTACACAGTAAATATATATAACATGTCACTAGCCATCAGAATATGTATTTTAGTCACATAATTATCACATGTTTTCCAGCTGGTTCTTGGATGCATCATCTTCATCTATATCACTTTTTTTTTAATGTAGTAACTGAGTCATCCTTCCAAAAATCCCAAGAATTTTCCACATTTGTGACTCCTATACATTTGGTGGCAGGGCTGGCTTTGTCAGCATGTGATGTATACAATGGCACAGAGCCCCCACACTCAGAGGAGCCCCACAGTGGGTTTTTATGTCCTGCTCTTGCTATATTGAAGTTCTTAAGATTCTTGAACAAGGAGGCTTGCATTTTCATTTTATGCTGGGCTCTGCAAATTATGTAGCCAGTCCTGCTTGAAGGATCTAGTATTAGAAACATAATAACCTGTTCACCTTTGGCGAAAGATTCAACACTTCACTCATCATTTACCTGATTATTAGAAATGGACTCTCCCTGACATGCAGCCTCAGGAAATTTTCCCAAATTGTCCTGTGGGGGCAGTGTGGCTAAGGAGGGCATCTACTTAGCCAGTTAAATTAGCCAACAATCTTGGCAATCAGTGGAACCCAGTCATAGCCAGATCATTTCCTAGTGCATAGACTGTGTTTTAATTAGTATCTTTATATCCCAGTGTATATATTGATTTAAGTTATTAATTTCTTCTCAAAGAAAAGTGGTGTTAAAGTCAAAAAGGTATTTGAAATATATTCAAGTTGAGATCTGTGACAGTCAGGTAGTCATTAAGAAAAATTACTGAAAAGAAATGAGAAAAAAATCATTTCTAACTAATGCATATCTCCAAATTCTGGAATATCCTTTTTCCTATAAGAATTTAAGGTGATGCTTGGGTAGTTTTAAATCCACTTATTTAATAAAGATGAATTCTGGTGACTTCAACATTTGGTTGTTCTTATCTCAAAGTCTGGATTTTAATTTATGCATTGAATGTTGTATTCCATGATAGTATTTTCTTAAAATTTTTATTACTGAAGTACAGCTGACATAGAGTGTTATTAGTTTCAGGTGTTCACATAGTGATTTGACAATTTTATATATTATGCAATGCTCACCATGATAAGTGTAGTTATCTATCACTATATAACATTATTAAATATTATTGACTATATTCTCTATGCTGTACTTTTCATTCCCGTGACTTATTTATTTATTTATTTATTTATTTATTTATTTATTTATTTTTTAAGATTTTATTTATTTATTTGAGAGAGAGAGTGAGAGAGAGAAAGAGCACAAGAGGGGGGAGCGGGAGAGGGAGAAGCAGACTCCCTGCTGAGCAGGTAGCCTGATGCGGGACTCAATCCCGGGACTCCAGGATCATGACCTGAGCCGAAGGCAGTCGCTTAACCAACTGAGCCACCCAGGCGCCCGACTTATTTATTTTATAAGTGGAAGTTTTGTGCGTCTTAATCCCCTTTATCTATTTTGCCCATCTCCCACCTGCCTCCCCTCTGGCAACCACCAATTTATTCTCTGCACTTATGAGTGGTTCTAATTTTTGTGTTTTCTTGTTTGTTTTTTTGTTTTTTAGATTCCACATACAAGTGAAATGATATGGTATTTGTCTTTCTTTGTCTGACTTATTTCACTTAGTATAATAATCTTTAGGTCTATCCATGTTGTTGCAAATGGTAAGACCTCATTCTTTTTTATGACTGAGTAATATTCCATTGTATATATATAACCGTATCTTCTTTATCCATTCATCTATCAGTGAACACTTAGGTTGCTTCCATATCTTGACTATTTTAAATAATGCTGCAGTAAACAAAAGGATGCACATATCTTTTTGAATTAGTGTTATTGTTTTCTTTGCATGAATACCCAGTAGTAGAATTACTGGGTCATATGGTATTCTATTTTTAATGTTTTGAGGAACCTCCATCCTGTTTTCTACAGTGGTTGCACCAATTTTCATTTCTACCAACAGTGCGTGAAGGTTCCCTTTTTTCCATATCCTCACCAACACTTGTTATTTCCTCTCTTTTTGACACTAGCCATTCTGACTGGTGTGAGTCGATATCTTATTGTGGTTTTGATTTGCATTTCCCTGATAATTAGTAACACTGAGCATCTTTTCATGTGTTTGTTTACCATTTGTATGTCTTTGTTGGAAAAATGTCCATCGGGCCCTCTGCCCATGTTAATCGGATTATTTGTAGTTTTGGTGTTGAGTTGTGTAACTTCTTTATATATTTTGTATATTAACCCCTTATCACATATATCATTTGCACATATTTGCTTCCATTCAGTAGATTGCTTTTTGCTTTGTTGATGGTTTCATGTTCTGTGCAAAAGCTTTTAATTTTGGTATAATCCCAGCAGTTAATTTTTGCTTTTGTTTTCCTTGCCTGAGGAGACATATCTTGGAAAATATTGCTAAGGTTGATGTCTAAAAGGTTACTGTCTATGTTTTCTTTTAGGATTTTTATGGTTTCAGGTCTCATATTTAAGTCTCTAATCCATTTTGAGTTTATTTTTGTATATGTTGTGAGAAAGTAGTCTAGTTTTGCCCTTTTGCATGTAGCTGTCCAGTTTCCCCAACATCATTTATTAAAGAGGCCCCCCCCTTTCCTCATTATATATTCTTGCCTCCTTTGTTGTAGATTAATTGACCATTTAAGCATGTATTTATTTCTGGACTCTCTTTCTTGCTCTATTAATCTGTGTCTGTTTTTGTGCTTCTACCATACTGTTTTTATTACTATAGTTTTGTAGTGCATCTTGAAATCTGGGATTGTGATACCTCCCGCTTTGCTCTTCTTTCTCAAGATTGCTTTGGCTATTGTCTTTTGTGGTTCCATACAAATTTTAGAATTATCTGTGCTAATATTATGAAAAATACTATTGGCATTTTGATAGGGATTGCACTGAATCTGGAGATTGCTTTTGGTAGTATAGGCATTTTAACAATATTAATCATGACAGTATGTTTTTGATACTACATTTCTCTCTTCTGTTACATCTTCATTTCTTCCAATTGATCCTGATAGCTTTAGCACTTTGATCAGTAGTTCTACAAGAGCAGTCAAGGAACTTCATGTATCATGATTAACTAGGGTACCAGTTAAAAATGCAAATCCCTACTGAATCAGGAGTTGAAGTCTTATTAATTCTTTTTCTTATGTTGTTTGTGCTGTTAGTTTAGGACTTCCTTGGGGTCATATAATAATTATTTTGTGGAATATTGCTACATAACCTGGTAGGATATTTAATATGCACATCTGGCTTCTGTGCCATGAGGAAATCTTTTTTTTTTTTTAAAGATTTTATTTATTTGACAGAGAGAGATACAGTGAGAGAGGGAACACAAGCAGCAGGAGTGGGAGAGGGAGAAGAAGGCTTCCTGCGGAGTGGGGAGCCCGATGCGGGGCTCGATCCCAGGACCCTGGGATTATGACCTGAGCCGAAGGCAGACGCTTAACGACTGAGCCACCCAGGCGCCCCGCCATGAGGAAATCTTTGCAAAACTTCAAGACAGGGATTGTTCAGAATAAAGGTAAAGTCTTCTTCTCCCCTGAATTCTGAGGTTATTTTCAATGTTTAAAATTTACAATTTGGGGATTTGTGAAGAAGCTATTATTCAATCCAGAAAATGATAGTCTGATATCTGGATATAAAATGAAAGTGTCTTAAGAGCTAGGAATGCTCTAGAACTGACTAAACAATCCAGAGATTGGATAAAAATTAGCATATCACTTATATGAAGTTTTTTTTTTTTTCCCCATCATCCTCAAAGCTTTTGATCCCAAGTTAAGAATCTGGAGATAACTTCAAACACATCCCCAAATCAAACTGATTCAACTAGCTGGTGTCCTAAGAACTTAAGTGCCATCATCAAATAAATTTTCTGCCATCTGCACTGTTGTAATTGCTCAATCAATTAAATCAATTAAATGAAATACATCCATTCAACAATTTTTAGTGACAACAACCCATCCTCACCTTTTAATAATAAAACAAAAATAACGTTTCTAACTGGTTTTCTGATTGACTTGGCTCTTTTATCAGTTAAAGCTAAATATTGAGTCAAAATACAATATGTTCAGGGCACCTTGAGATCAACTGCAAAAAGAAAAATACTCTAAAGAGAATAGCAATAATTTTTTAGAAAGCATTTAGTATTTGAGAGAATGCCTTGAGTTTGGAATTCACTTCTATTTTTTTTTCCAAATGGAATTAGCGTTCTTTATTATAATGTAATTGTAATTAATATTGTGCAGTTGTAATAATAGAATTATTATTAATTACATTTTTCAAATGTAATTAAAATCCATTGCTTAGAACAAAGGCAATCATTGGATTACAATTATCTGTATTTCTAAAAGAAACAATTAATATGGCAGGTTTCAGTTACAAATAACCAGACACTGTATGCCTTATAACTATTAATTGATATACCTGGAACAATAGTAAACACAGGTAATATATGCACATTTTATTCTAGAAGGCAATTTTTAAAGATCTGTCTTTAATAAATTTGTAATTTAATAAGTAGAAAAACACCGTTCATTTAGATTCATTTCTGTATTTATGTGTGACATCTTGAATGACACATATTTAACTTTCCAGAATCATGTATATCATAATATATCACAAACAGCATCATTAACATTTCAAATAGGGGTTACTTCTGTATTCATGAGTTAGAATTTAATAGTAGATTAAATGTAATTGCAAGTGCATTCTCATAATAGTGCTACAGAGTTGTCAATTAAGTGTTATTAACGGGAGGTTAAATTTTCTTTGAGTTCGGAGACAATGTCAAATTTCGAATTCCAACATTTACACTAATATCACACATATGATTTATTCTACTTTTTTAAAACCTCAATTTATGCTGTAGTAAAATGGGCTAAAAAAGTCTCATTTTTTCTAAAGTGGGTGGGAAGATTAAAGACTGTCTTCAAGATAAATAATGGAATAAAAGATTGTAACTTTTACTTGCTGCTAGGAGAATAGTTAATTTTCATTTACATAAACTCTGTTGTAACTGAACTGGCCAAAAAATGCGAAATAAGACAGGTAAGGAATAGGCAGTCTTTTTATACCTTCTCTAGTTTTTACTGTGCCCTACTATCTTTCAGTGATTCTTTGTTAAGGTGTTAGTTCTTAATGAAGGTATTATTATGGAAAAGATATTTAGATGGATGTAGAGCCAAAAACCTTTTTACTTCAGATATTTTTTTTCTTCAAAATTCCAATTTTCCGTTAAGAACTGAAAAAAAAACAAACAAACAAATCTAATCTGATGAAAGATTCATTCTTTTTTTTTTTTTTAAAGATTTTGTTTATTTACTTGCGAGAGAGAGAATGAGACAGAGAGCACGAGAGGGAGGAGGGTCAGAGGGAGAAGCAGACTCCCTGCCGAGCAGGGAGCCCGATGCGGGACTCGATCCCGGGACTCCAGGATCATGACCTGAGCCGAAGGCAGTCGCTTAACCGACTGAGCCACCCAGGCGCCCGAAAGATTCATTCTTGAAATAATATTGTATTCAGAGAAATAGTACAATACTTGAAAATACAGGAAAAAAAAACCCAAAAAACCACACAACCCTTTTTAAAAAAGATCTTTACTCAGTATCTCCAGATGGCAAAAGGAAAAGTGAATTCTTGACCTGCTCTGAAGATCTAGAAAATTCTGTCTACTTGTAACTGTCCCTGTTAATTTACTTCATGGGTATGACAGGTGCTCTCAGAAACCTCTGTGTCTCAAAGTTCTGACTAGATCACCAGCCAGCTTACTGCAATGTCATTCACTTTATCATTAGTAAAGATTAATATAGATAATTTATTGTTTATGGGCTTCCCCCTGTGCCTTAGGGTAATCCCCCTATACAAATTCTTCACAACAAAAGAAATCCAGACAACTCACCCAGTAAAAGACAATCCTTCTTCTTTAAAACTTTTCTTCAGGGTAAGGAGGGGAATTGATTACGGATAATATAAAGAAGTTTACCTGGGTAACAATTTTCTTCCTGGTTGATAAATCTTCTATAGCTTCATGAATAATATTCCTGATATTTATTGCTCTTCAATTCTTTACTGTATTTGTATTTTCTACCACCTACCTGTCCACTGATGCAGCCTAAGTGAGCTTCCTTGCTGTCCTCTTCTCCCTTCTGGCAAAGCCTGGATCTGGAATGTGGACATCTCTTGTGATATAGTTAGGATATATTGCTCCATTGTGAGGTGATTATATGAGAAAGGTAGAAATGAAGAAGAGTAAGAGGTATAATGACATCTGAAAGGCCAAGAATGCTGCAGTCAGTTGAAGCTGAAAACAGATCCTTTTTAAGGGGTGTCTTTCTCAGATACAATTCTGATGCAATGAGTGAAAGGGAATGTATGTAGCCATAACTAGGGAGCTGACCAGCAAGCAATGACTGGGGACAGGTTTGATTTTGATGCCCTGCATCCCTGCTAGTTATTTTCCTTACTGAATCATATTAATCTACTTAATTACCCATGTCATTAAAGAATCACAAAGTGCCAGAATGAAATGCAGTTTAAAGTGACAAAATAAATAATTTCTATTCTTAAATTTTGTAAACAAAGCAAAATAATATAAAAGGGGCATATTGTATTGCTAGCATTCAGTTAACTGGAAATTTTAATAGCAAATAACTCAGGTTTGCTGAGTGTTTCTTCTGACATAATCTAGAGTTCTTACGTACTTTTTTTTGATCAGCTATGTCTAATTAAAAGCAGTTATTCATATACTTTGGTCAAAATTATTTTGAGTGCATGTCACTACAACCATAAAAGAGTTGGTAGATTTGAATGAAGATTTTTCTGGTTGGGCCATTCTACTCTCAAGGAAGGGCATATAGACTTCCTTTAAGTATTTAGTAGGAAGCATGTACTTACATTTCAATATGTAATGACAAATATTTACTGAATGTTTATTGTGTATTTTCTTTATAGATGCCTATTTCAACAATGTTTTATGACTGTCAATGTACAGGTTTTGTTAAATTTTTTAAAAATCTATGATTAAATATTTTGCATTTTTAATGTTATCATAAATAGCACTGTGACATTAATTTTTCAGTTGTTTACTCCTAGTATTTGGAAATACAACTTTTACATAGTGATTTTGGACCTTGATAAATTTGATTTTTAGTTATGATTTTCTCTAGATTATTTTAATATAGAAAATAAACTACAATGTAATCTGTGAATAAAGACAGTTTTTCTTCTTTTTTCAGATATTTGTGCCTCATTGTCTTCTTTTCACCTTATTTCACTGACAAGCATCCTTCATACCAAGTTGAGGTAAGAGCAGACATCTTTACTTTGTTCTTGATCTTAAGGAGAACATTTTCTGTGTTTTATAATTAATTATGAAAGTAACTGTAAATTTTCAGTAGATACTCTATCAGTTTGAAAGAGTTACTTTCAATTCCTAGTAATTTTTAAATTGATGAATATAAATTTTATCGAATATATTTTCTGCAACTATTATGGTTATGGCTCTTCTCTTTTATTCTGTTAATATGTTAAATTTCATTGATGGATATTTGAAGGATAAAATAACCAGCCTGGTATAAACCCTACTTGGTCATGATGCATATTTTTTCATAATGCTGGGTTCAATTGGCTAATATTTTGTTAAGGATTTTGGCATTGATGTTTATGGGAGCTATATATAGGTCTTTATTCCTTTTTTTGCTTGTTTTGATTTTGGATTGGTTTTGCTATGAGGGTAATAGGGTAAAATGTCAAATAGAAAGTACCAGTAAAGTCTTCTGGTCATGATGATATATTGAGTGATATATTTTTAATTGTGAATTCAATTTGTTTAGTAGATATTCTCTAATTTCATTTTGTGTCTTAAGAAGAATTTATCCATTTGGTTATAAGTTGCCAGATTTCTTGGTGTAAAGTTGTTCATAATATTACCTGTTATCCTTATAATTTGTGTAGCATTTATTGTGATATCTTCTATTATATTTCTAATATGAATCATTTGTGTTTTCTGTCATTTTTTCTTAACAAGTTTAGCTATATGTATATAAATTTTATGAACTTTTTAAAAACCTAACTTTAGTCTAATTGATATTCTCTATTGTTTTTTTGTTTTTTACTTTGTTGGTTTCAACTTTTATTTCTATTTCTATTTCCTTGTATTTACCTTGAGTTTAATTTACTTTCTTTTCCCCCTAGCTTATTAATGTAGAAGTCTTAACTCATTTCATTTTTAACATTTAAAAAAAAATAAGCATTTAAATTTATAAGTTTTTCTATAAGCATTGCTTTATCTGAATTCTACAAAGTATTATTTGTTATTGTTCCCTTTCTATTAGTTTAAAATATTTTCTAAATTTCCCATGGAATATTTAAAAATGTGCTATTAATAATAATAATAATAATAATAATATTAATAATAATAATAAATTAATAATATTTGAGGATTTTCCAGAAATCTTGTTATAACCTAATATCAGAGTTGATGTCATGTCTGTCCTGTTTTTGCTTACACATACCATCTCTAGTATGATGTTAGAATAGATTTCAGGAAGTGGAAATCACTGGGGGCTGTCTTTGAGGCTGGTTACCACAAGCATATACATATTCAGCATTATGTCTTCTGTAGTAACTTACCTTTTGTCATTATATAAGATCTCTTTTTATGCCTGAAAGTATTTCTTGTTGCAAATTGTACTTTGTCTTATATTAATACAGCCACTCTAGCTCTCTTATGATTAGTGTTTCCATGTTAAATGTTTTACATACTTTCCATCTAAACTGTGTCTTTTTATTTAAGTTGAGCTTCTTATGGGCATCATAAAATTGGATCTTGATTTTTAATTCTGTTTGTCCAGACCATTTATAATTAATATAATTACTAGTATGGTTGAATTTAAGGCTCCAGTGTTGGTATTTGTTTTCTATAGGACCTACTGCACTTTGGTCATTCTTTTCATCATTTCTTGCCTCGTGATTGTTGACTATTTTTAGTATTCTATTTTATCTCCACTATTGTCTTTCACTTGGAGTCTATCTTCAAATATATTACACTATACTTAACGTACGATGTAGAAATCTTTCTATTCTTCCCTTTTCTCTTTTGTGCTATTACTGTCATATATTTTACTACTCTATTATTAACCTCAGTTACAGTGGTATTGTTTTTGCTGTAAACAATCAAGTATCTTTTAAAGTCATTTAACTTTAAAGAGAAAAAAATATAAATTTCCCAAGTTATTTACCAGTTCTAGTAGTTTTCATTTCCTTAGTGTGGGCCCAAATCCATTTAGATCATTTAAAGTTTCAAAGTTTCATTTGGATCATTTTCTTTCAGTCTAAAGAACTACCTTTATCTTTTTTGGTAGTGTATGTCTGTTGGAAAATAATTCTCTTGACTTTTTTTGGCTAAAAAATGTTTTTATTCTGCCTTTACTTTTGCATGATATATATTCACAAGTTACAGAATTCCAGGTTGACTACTTTTTTCATGTCAGCACATTAATGACATCACATTGCATTATCTTTTAACTTACATTATTTTGTATGAGATATCAGTAGTACTTAATATCTGTGCTCCCCTGCTTTTAAAGTGCCTTTTTTTCTTTTAGGATTGTTTCTTCATTACTAGTTTTTAGCATTTTGATTATGATGTACCTTGGTGTAGATTTCTTTATGTTTATTCTGTTTGGGATTTGATTAGTTTCTTGTATGTGAATTTGTTGGCTTCATCAAATTTATTAAATGTTTGGCTGTTATTTATTAAAAAATTGGTTTTTTTTTTTTTAGTTTTTAGATGCTTAATATTGTCCCAGGGTCACTGAGACTCTGTTCATTTTTTAGTTTTTTTTTTCCTCTGTGCTTTATTTTGCATACCTCTTCTTGCCGTGTCTTCATGTTTAACAGTCTGATCTAATATGCTGCATGTCCAGTGAATATTTCTTTTCAGATTTTTGTGTTACTTAAGTCCCATTTTTTTGATATCTTCCATTCCTCTGCTCTTAATATTCATGTTTTCATTTAAATTCTTAACTATATTATAGTGACTATTTTAGAGTTCTTGTCTACTAATCCCATCATCTATATCAATTCTGGGTCCCTTTTTAAAAAATGTTTTTTCTCTTTAATATTGTCTTATTTTCTTGCTTCTTCACATATCTAGTAATTTTTTATTGGATGCTAGACATTATAAGTATATTGTTGAGTTTCTGGATTTTTTGTTTTCTTTAAAGAGTATTGAATATTATTTTGGAAAAGAATTAAATTGTCTTGTCAATCAACTTGGTCATTTTAGGGTTATTTTTGCTTTTTTATGGCAGTGTACTGTAGTTTTTAACTATTCTAGTGCTATTTTAGCCTGTTACCTAGGCATTACCCATCTGAAGTATATACCAAAATCCTGAGTGTTCATTGAGGTGTCCTCCCTCTGGCTGGTCAAAAGTTTAAATATACCCATCCCAGTGTAAGCTCTTGGAATTGTTCGGTTCACAATTCCCAATAGGAGTTCTTTTTCTAATAGTTTTTTGCTCAGCCTCAAGGCATCTCACAGTAGTATATGTGCACCATAGAATTCAGCAAAAAGAATTGGGACTTCAAAAGAGCTCTATGGAACCACTTTATTTGCATAGCTCTCTTCTCCCTGATATTTATCCCCACAAATTCCAGTCAATTCAGCTTTTCTATACTCTGATCTTTATCTCTTCAACTTTGCAAAGCTTCTATGATTTGCTTGTATTTCCCTTCCCACATTTTGCCTTTAAATGGAAAGTCAGGGAAACTATAGAATGTACCCCATTTTTCTTGTTTTAGTGATCACAGCCCTGGGCAGATCTAATGTCTGAAAACAATGATTTCATATGTTTTGTTGGATTTTGTATCTGTTTCCAAGAGGAAGTTATGTCTGATCCATTTACTTCCTCAAGGCCAGAAGTAGAAGTTTACTTTGAAAATGTGACCATATTTTAAGGTAAATGAATCTAAGTTATACAGAATATTTTCTGATAGTTATATTTTGCAGTATTCCCTTCGGGGACACCTAAACAACTACAGCTAAAAGGGACTATAGCAATGGTGGATGAAATTTATTAGCTACTCTATATCGTAAGCATCAGTGTTGTCCCCTGCATGGAGGTAACACTATTCTCAGTAAATATAATTCACTGAATTTAAAAATACTCTCTTGAGACTTCCATATCATCAACCATCCAAAAAATGGGTGTGGAATATTCCACTGAAGTTTAGATATATTGTTTCATTCAAGAAAATGATTAATGAACTATCTATACTATAGCTACTCCAGTCCTTTATATTGTGAGAAACTTAATAAAGGAAAGAACCAAAAAAAAAAAAAAAGAGTGTAGAGAAATAGAAAGAGGGGATGTAATAGCTCCTGAATGAGATTATAGATACAGTAATATATGTGATTAATATGGAACAAAGAAAGGAAGAGAGGAATTTTAAGAAGAAAAAGAAAAAAATTAGGGAACACTATAACCAAGATATTCAGAAGTGAATTACCTAACTACAAAATTCTATCTATTCCATTTGTGAAACACCCACATGGTGTGACTTGAAGCTCCCTATGGAGAGAGGTGAGAGAAGACAGCAGGGTCGTAGGGAGGAAGTCAGGTCAGACTTAGCAGAAAGAACATGAGTGAAGCATAAAAGCAAGAAATTGCAAGGTAAGTTCTAGGAATGAAAATAAAACCAGTTTGGCTACAATGAGGGGGAGTACTATAAAATAAGACTGGAAAAGATAAGATAAATTGGGGCCAGATTATATAGGTCTTTGAATGCCAGGCTGAGGATTTGCTGCTCTTTTTGGTTAAAAATGGGGAGTCACTGAAGGTTTTTGAGTAGGGGAGTGAAGTGACCTTTAGGTCAATTACTCTGGCTGCAATGTGTAAAGTAGATTGGAAGAGGGAGAGAATAAAAGTGAAGAGACACCCTGGGAGGCTATTGAATTAGATCAGGTGACAAGTAATGAGAACCTGAACTATGGGAGTAGCAGTAGGACTGGAAAGAAAAGGATGAATTCAAGATATCTTTCATGGGTCAAATCTATGGGGCTTAGTAACTAATGAGATCTGAGAGAACTGTTAAAAAAGATTCTGAGATTTTTAAGCCTGAGTTACTGAGGAAGTGATAAAGTAGGGAAATAAGGAGAGAAAGCAGGTTTGAGTGGTTGTAGGTATATGTATGTAGGGTATTGGTGATGGTGTTTTTCATGGTGGTGGGAGTTTTGTGTAGAGGATGTGATGAGATGGATTTTGATATGCTACCCTCGTAAGCACTGGAAGGAAACAATTTTCAGAAAAAGAAATAAAATAATTAAATTCTAGAGTTAGGAACACTGCACTTAGCTCATAGTTGGCTCTCAATAAATGTTGACTGAAACAACCCTAATTAATTCCAAATGGATGTTTTTCACTCATTCATTCAACAGATATTTATTAAACAACTACTATATGCCAGACACTGGTGTAAGTATTGGAAGATATCATGGTTTTCAACAGAAATGATCTCTTCCTTATGGAGAACATAGTCAAGTGGGAAAGATACAATTAAATGAGCATTTATAATAAACAACGTTTGTATTACTTTAGTTAAAATACCAGTTGATATGCAAGAAGATAACAGGGACCCTTCCAAGTGCAGGATACTCAAGGAAGTTTTCTCAACTGAATATCTGACTCAACTGCAATGTTGAGTAGGAATTAGCCAGGTGAAAAGGGAGCGGGGGAGGTATTCTAGGCAGAGGGAATCTCAGTTGCAAAAGGTCAGAGGTGTTAACGTTTGAGTCTTTTGAGAAATTGAAAGAAGTTTATTATTGCTGAATTATAGAGTATGAATGAAGAAAGAGAGAGAATTAGATATAGACCAGTTCATGAAAGATCTTGTCCACCTTTTTGAGGACTTTGTGTTAAGAGCAGTAGGAAATCAATGAAGAATTTTAGCAGAGAAACAGCATGACCACATTTGCATATTTTAAAGATTCATTAACTGTTTACTCTGAACAAAAATATTTACTGTGCCCTCAGGAGTTCACACATAAACAAACAGAAGCAATGTAATAAGACCTACAATAGTTTAAAATGCTATTTACACAATCGTATACTCATTAGACAAGCATAAAATTTATAGGGACACAGATAAGAGGACAATTAATATTGTTTGTAAGGGAAGTGTTAAAGAAAACTTAAGAACAGGCCATTTTGAGTAGAAAGTAAATAGGCCCTTCAAATAAATACTTTAAGTAAACTTAAGTAAAATTTCATTTACAACTCTGAGTATCTCTCCTTTGTGTCCAATTACTGCTTTTTCTGTCACCATTTTTTATATTATCTTTTTCTATTCATGTTTGATGTTGATGTAAATTTAGTTGAAGTATATAAGTATTTGAGTGTGTATGAGAAAACTACTTTATCCAATCATCAAAGTGTTTAAGTTGCAACTACTTACCAAGTAGTGTAACAGTATTTCAGTATTTAACAGTGTGTTACCAGGAAGTATGTGCTTTTTGACCATCAGCCCTAGAAGTAAACTCCAGCTATCTTTCCCCTAGGAGTTTGGCTCACTCCCTTGACCTTCTCAGATTCCTTGCAATTAGGCTATCCATGTGATTGAGTTCAATGGAATAACTCAACAGAATATCCTACTTCCAGAGTTGGCCTAGTAAGATCCCACAAGGACTTTCACATTTTTCTTTCCTCATGCATTGGTATGCTAAATGCAGATGATCCAACACAGGACTCCTTAGAGGCCCCAGGAAATGATTGGGCCACAGGATAGAAGGAGTTTGGGTGACTGAGTCGCAGCTTGCAAGACAATTGCCCATGAGAGTCACTTAGCCCATTATCACACTATGAGGTTAGAGAGAAATGAACTTTTATTTGGTTCAAGTCACTGAAAATTTGGAGTTGTTTGGGAGTTAAAAATTGGGCTCAAGTCACTGGAATTTGGGAGTTACCATAGCTAGTGTTAATTACCTTGACTAATAAAATCCTATATTATTTTCTTAAGTTCTTTTAGGAATTTGAGTGCTTCTCTAGGCCTTCAGTCTCTGGAGTAAGACTTGACTATTACAACTCCCAGAGACTATCTCCTTTACTAAGGGTATAATATCTACTCTTTACATAGTCAATTAGTATAGTGTCAGTGCTGATTCTTAGGAACTTTGACTAAATATTTGAGGATTCAAATTTTTAATGTCATTTATTAATTAGTCTACCTAACACTTATTGAACAGACATTAAGTTAAGGGATATATGGTTCCTGCCTTGATATGTCATACATTAAGTTATGTGGGTAGTTTTTGCTTGGTTGTTCTTATAGGATAATACTACTAGGGGATTATAAAGGAAATATCTCTTACAGCAAATAGGCTTATCCTGATATTAGACACAGTACTAATTTTTGTAGCTATAAAAATTACCTGGTTAAAAAAAAACACTTTATATTAAAGAGATATGGGTTGCTCAATATACCTGGTTACAAATAGATGTGGGATAAGAGTAACTATTAGCTGTCATAGATATTTCTCAAATAATTAGCCATTAAGAAAATCAAAATTTTAAATGTACAAGGTAATTTTTTCCAAGCCAAAGATTCTCAGAAAAATATCACACTTTGTCTGGATCCAATAAGACCTAAAAGCCTACCCAGGGTCTTCATCATTCTCCCATTCAGCATCATGTATGGTTAACTCATGCAGGCCTGAGTGGGAAACCCTGTTTGATGCCTACTGACTCTTTGACAGACCCTGGGCAATTTACATAACCTCTCTCAGCCTCATGAAATAATAGTACCTTGTGCTTCTGCCCTTGCTCCCCTGCTGTTCTTTTCTCAACACAGCAGCCAGAGTGATCCCATTAAAACATTTAAGTCACATCATTTTATGACTTTTCTCAAAAATCACCAATGGCTTTTCATCTCACTAAGAACAAAAGTCAGTCTTTGTAATGGTCTACAAGGCTATGTGTGATTGGATAACTGACCTCATTTTCTATTCCTTTGCTTGTTCACTCTGTTCCAGCCCGCCAGCCTTCTTGCTAGCTTTCAAAATTGCCCAGTAAAAGATCAGGGTTTAAAAACATGCCTCGTTCCTGTCTCCTTTGCATCATTATTTCTGATGTATCAACATTTTAAGTGAGAGTTTCCATAATCTTCAGAATAAACTCATAACAATAATAATAGTTAACATTTTAATTGTGTTTATCATGTGCCAACATGATGTCCTTCAGTCTGCATAGATATCCTAAGAGGTGGTAATACCTAGTGATTTTAAAGTACACTGTAGAATCACACTGAGAGGGTTTAAATCCCCATTCCACCACTTACCAAATGTGACTTTGGGAAGTTACTTTACCTCTCTTTGTCTATAAAATGAGGAAAATTCTGTTCTACCTAATAGTTATGTTATTCATGAATATTTATAAAGTGCCTAGAAGAAGGCTGAGCACAAAGCATAAGGATTTGCTAAATATATAAATAAAAATAAATTTGTATTTTTTGTGCCTTAGCTTCATTTTCTGTAAAATGGGAATAATAATATAGGATTAATCCCATAGGACTATTGTGGGGATTAAATGAGATAACATGTACTGATCATAAAACAGTGTCTGGCACATGGTAAGCCCTCAGTAAATGTTAGTTATTAATATTTTTACTATCATTAGGATATGAAGGCTTAGACAGATTAACTAAAATGTCAAAGGTTACACAAGTTGTAAGCATCTGAACTGTTTGTTCAAGACTATCTGATTTAAAATGGCATTCTTAACCACAGCCTTAAAGGGTTATAAGCATATTTTTTGTTTGCGAGTCCCCATCATTCAAGTGAAGTGTAAAAGCTTCCAATTTCTTTTCCTTTATGTAGAATGGTGAATGTTTTTGTTGCGTAGTAAATTTTAAAAATCCATCTATGTTACTGTTTCCTCTTCTCAATTTGTTGATGCAGCATCATTTCTAATCTAGCTTCTAGATATGTAAAGGAGAGGCATGAGCTCCCTGGAAGGTTGTGGAGATTGGAGTCTGAATTTCTTCTAAGATAGAATTTCTCCTCTCCTTTACCATGACTTCATTCTCAATTACCAAACAGTATCACAAAGCATGAGAGTTCTTGCTCAAATGGAGAAGGGTGGGGGTTATGAGACAATCCAGCATATGGGGACACTGACCCATGTGGATGTAGCTAAAATAGTCACTCTGATTTCAGAACCTCAGAGACCTCCCACCCATTCCTTTTTGTGTATTTGTTTCTTTTGAATTTCAGTGTTCATTTATGCTAGAATTAGAGGAATTCGTTAGAGTACTGTAATATTAATAACATAAGCTAGATTTTTTTTCCAAATCATGAATTCTGTGTTTCTTACCCTTCATTTGTTCAACCACGAAACCCAATAATAAGCTGTATCCAAAACAAAATAGTTCTTGCAGAATAACTTTAGGTGAGCGAAGGCAGCCAAATGTAAGTTTCAGAATGTTTTTATGGGGAAACATCTGCAAAATGTTTGTGCAGTGGGAATAACACAAGGGTTTACATAACAATTGTACAGCATATTTTCTTTTTGGCAACAAGGAAACACCCATGCAGCATATTTAAAAATATTTGTGTGTTGGAGCTACATTTTCATTGGCAATGGACACACACCCACAGTGACCAGGCATCAGTCAGCATTCTATTTTCCAGCTGTTTCACAAAATGTGTAATCAGTCACAAAGTGTATTTGGTTCCACATATATGTGTTCTTAACTTTTCCCTTCTGTCTCATGAAACACACTACAGGAAAAACTGGGCACATTTTGGATATTCAAATTAAGAATCATCTAAATGGAATGGTGGTGGTGTCTCTATTTTCTAAAACAAGCCTCATAAAAAGCAAAAGCACTATTAAATTCTGAGAAAAAGAAGGCTGTCCTAAGGAGTAAGTATTTAAAGGAAACATACAGTTTACTAGTAATACTATGCAATAAGTAATAATGTGCAGTTCTGAAGAGCCATAAAGTCCTTGTCAGAAACTGAAAATGGAAGAGTTCTCAATTCTCAGTTCCGCTGTAAATTGGGGCTAATCAATGGTCTATAGCAAGTAGGAACTCTGTGTACATGTGATTAATCATTAGAAGAGAAGATGGAAAAATAAGTAATTCTCATGATTTTTTCCATATAAAAATAAGTATATATATATATATATATGGAAAGTGAAGTATAAAAGATACATGAGAAGTAGTCACTGCTACTGAGAAGCTTATCAGTTCTAAACTGCATATTCACAGGTAAAGTCTTTGCAGTCAAATAAGAGCTGTGATGAGTGAGAGCCAATCTCCCAAGGGATAGTCCAGCAGAAACAATGTTTAAGGTGCTAGTCCCAAGTATCACTGGATTAAATTGAAGTAAATGCCATTTAATTCAGATATTCTGAGATGATTCATTATATAAATATAAAAATGTAACTTGGGCCTACTGCCACCAAAGCAGACGGGCCCTTGTGTAGAAATGTGAAGATATTCCCTATCAGCTCCAGCTTATCTCTCGGTGATAAGCACATGTTTGTAGCCTGGCAAACCATTGCCAGCTACCAAAACCATTAGGCAGCTAGTGCTCACCTAGAATCACCAGTCCATAGTGGGATTCTCAAGCCCAAAGATGGATAACCTAGTGCTATTTGCCAGCAAAGACAAATTAATTAAATGAACTACTTACTTAGTTAACTGAACTATAGCCCTATAAGTTGTAGGCACATTCAGAAATACAAAAGTAAATCAAACAAAATGAGATACCACCTCACACCAGTCAGAATGGTGAAAATTAACAAGTCAGGAAACAAATGTTGGCAAGGATGTGGAGAAAGGGGAACCCTCCTACACTGCTGGTGGGAATGCAACCTGGTGCAGCTACTCTGGAAAACAGTATGGAGGTTCCTCAAGAAGTTAAAAATAGAGCTACCCTACGACCTAGCAATTGTACTACTGGTGTTTGCCCAAAGGATATAAACTTTGCGATCCGGAGGGGCACCTGTGCCCCAATGTTAATAGCAGCAATGTCCACAGTAGCCAAACTATGGAAAGAGCCCAGATGTCCATTGACAGATGAATGGATAAAGAAGATGTGGTATGTATATATAATGGAATATTACTCAGCCATCAAAAAAGGATGAAATCTTACCATTTACAATGATGTGGATGGAACTGGAAGGTATTTGCCGAGCGAAATAAGTCAGCCAGAGAAAGACAATTATCATATGGTTTCACTCATATGTGGAATTTAAGAAACAAAACAGAGGATCATAGGGAAAGGGAGGGAAAAATAAAATAAGATGAAATCAGAGAGGGAGACAAACCATAAGAGACTCTTAACTATAGGAAACAAACTGAGGGTGAAACAAACTGAGGGTTGCTGGAGGGGAGGTGGGTAGGGGGGTGGGGTAACTGGGTGGTGGGCATTAAGGAGGGCACGGGATGTAATGAGCACTGGGTGTTATAAGCAACTGATAAATAACTGAACTCTACATCTGAAACTAATGATACACGGTATGTTAACTATTTGAATTTAAGTAAGTTACAAAAAAAGAATTAGAAAAGTAGAAATTATTTTCTAAATATAAAGCTAGTGGAAATGCAATTTTAACCATATTTTGAATGAGATTTTGTTATTAGATCAATGAATGTTTCCTCTAAGTGATTAGAGCAACTAATATTACCTGTGAATTTCAAATAAGTTAAATTATGTTATATTCTGTGTGTTATAAATTGTTTTCAACAGAGTAATATTATTAATAGAAATTAAATTTCCTATGCCTTCTCTTTTCTATCTATTCTTCTCCTTCACCAATCATTGTTGAACAGATTTAAAGAGGTTGCAACCTCAGGTACCTACAGGGACCAGTCAGGCTACATAAGGGCTTACTAGGCCTGTTAGGGGCTGTGTTCTTCTAGAGACCACATATTCTGTCAAAGGGGGAAAACTGATTTAGCTTAGTCGGTTGTTACTTTACAGGCATTTGAACTTGACAAAATTTCTAAGTTTATTTTTTTAAAACCTAGAAATTTGGGTTTTCTTTACAAACACTTAAATTGAAAATGTTGCCAACTAATAACACTTTCCGAAATACTATATAGGTCTAAAAGAACATGTTTTCTGCTGATTCAGCAACTTAACGACAGCATATCTTGTTCTTGACCAACTCATCAGGTATATTCTAGTCCTATGAGACCACACAAAGAAGGACCTAATCTAATCTGGGAATTCTTAGTAGGTGTATTCGTTATGATCAGCTGGGTTATGCTGTCAGCTGGGTTATGCTGTGGTAGCAAAGAACCCCAAACTCTAGAGGCTTACATAAACAAAGGTTTGTTTCTCCCTTGTGCTATTTGTCCATAATAGGTAAAAAAAGAGGTTTTGCTTGTCATGGCTAGAGACTGAGACTGATGAAACACCCATGTCTGGAACATAGGGTAGAGGGAAAAGAGACATGGAAAACCCCACAATGGCTTTTCAAATGACACACATCACTTCAAGAACTTCTGTGTCAGGGCCAAAGCTAGTTACATAGTGTATAGTAAAGAATTCAGCCTTGCCCAAAAGGTTTGGCCTTTTCCCTCAGCTCCTGGTCAGACTGTCTTTGTCTAGGGTGAGTGCTGGCCTGTCCATGACAATGTTAGGTGGGGGCTGGCCATGCCAGAGAGACCAACCGTGTATTTTAAGGTGAGAGCTTTGGGTTATGTGTTATCAGTTGACTTGGAGACTGAGTTTGGCTACTTGGGTAATCACTCAGTCTGTCATGCTTGTGTATTGAAGCCTCAATAAAAACTCTGGACTCTAAGCTTACGTGTCTCTTTGCATTTTGTCACACATTGTCAATGTGTGACAAAAGGTAATGGGTCCTGAGCACAAAAGAAGCCTTGCATTTGGAACCTTCTCAGACTCTGCTTTAGAGTCCCTTCCTTTGGCTATATTCTTCATCTGTATTCTTTCTCTGTAGTAACTCACTATGTGAGTCCAATAGCATTCAGTGAATTCTATGAGTCCTTCTAGGGAATTCTCAAACTTCACAGTGGTTTTGGAAATTTCCTGAATTTGCAGTGGTATCAAAGTAAGGGCAGCATTGGAGACTGCCCTAAAACTTCATAGTTTGGCTAAATCTGGGTACATAGTCACTCTTCAGTGCGATGGAGTGCCCTCAAGGAAGAACGCTGGAAAATTTGCAAATTTTAAACACTACAAAAGGCCATAGGAGCTCAAAGATGAATTAAGAAAGTAGATTTGACAGTGTGAATTTTGGGGATGGTAGGTATAGTGCTTGACTTTCCAGATTCATCCCTTGGTAATAATAATGAGAAACCCTTTTTTTACATTGGAGAACACAATAGACTAGACCAGTGCCTGACATTTTCTACCAGAATCTCTGGCTATAGTTTCTTTTACCAGAATTGGTTGAGATCAGGAGTGATCTTAGGTTAGAGTGATTCCCTGCTGCTGGCTCTTAGTCTTCCATTGGCTCATATGGGTTTGGAAGATCAGTCAAATCTTCTAAGGGGGCCGATAAGAGCCAAGTGAGGATCAGTGGATCCAAAGGGGCCTTTCTGGATAGTTGGGACAAGGAGAACCCAGGGAATGATTTGCTTAACCTTAATGACATTGGACATATCAGTGAATTCAGAGTGCACAGGTTCTGATAGCAAAGACTACAATGAGAAATTTGTCAGCTCTGTTAAGTTTTAGAATGGAAGTGGGTCTCACTTAAAAGAATAGTTGACATGAAGAACATTTTGTGGTGTGGCAGAACAGAACTGATACAGATTAAGGCCAAACAATAGAACTCTCCCTTACACACACTGATGCCTTGTGTAATTTAGCATGTTTCCAAATGGGCAGGTGGATGGGTAGGGCAAGTTTGAAAGTTTTAAAATGCCATCCATATGCTGATGACTCTCATATATGACTCTATCATTTACTTTCTCTTGATCTCCAGACTATGTATCTAGCTGCCTGCTCAACATCTATAAGTAGATGCCTAATTGGATCCCCAAATTTGACATTTCCAAAAGGAATATTTTTCAGCTCTAATCAGAATTGGCTACATAATTTGCAGAGCCCATTGCAAAATGAAAGCAGGGTATCTTGTTCAAAAAGTAGGAAAAAATGCCATCAAAGGTATTAAAACATAAAGCCTTCCTCCCCCCCCCTTCTGTTGTCTCTCTCTCTCTCTCTCTCTCTCAACTTATCATGGTATTTTTTCATTTGCTATTTAATGTCATGGTCCTTCAAACATGGGAAAATAATCATGGACAAGGGCAGACCATCACAGGGCCGGGAGAGATGGCAGCGGCAGGACCTACAGGTAGTACCTGAGCTGGAGAAAGGGTAGTCGAGCCAGGCATCTCTCCTTCCCACAGACCACTGCCTTTTCTAAGGGCATGGCAACCTTCATGCATGGTAGGCATGGTCATGGTAGGTATCTGGATGTGGGATGGCCTGGGAAAACCATTGGTGAGTGTGCCCCCTGGGGTGGAAGGCCATAGAAGTCACCGGTGGGGTGGGGAGAGCAAGGCTGTGCAGTGCCTGGGTTATCTGCTAAGAACTCATCCTAGGGAAGCACAGTATCAGCAGGAGGCATAACTGTGTGTGAGTTGAGCTCTCGTGTCCCATTGGATTTCACTTAGAAAACACAAAATCAAAGATAAAATTATTAAAAATTTCAAGATGGCCAACACAGGGCATTAAACCCCAGTGTGGGGCCCTTCTGGGAATGGAGAATTATGACTGCATTGGCCTCATACCCATGAAGCTGACCTGGACTCCACCCCCAATGCTGCTTCTCCTCCAGTCCACCTTAAATCAACAAATAGCACAACTTGTCAGCTATTCATTGTTTATTCCCAGGCATCATCTTTACTTTACTAATAACCCACATCAGTTACATTAAGGAACTACTGTCATCAGTGCTGTATCTAAAATATAAACCCTTTCCAACCACTTTTCATCACCTCTCAGATTATCACAACAGCTTTTTTTTTTTTTAAAGATTTTATTTATTTATTTGAGACAGAGAGAATGAGAGACAGAGAGCACGAGAGGGAAGAGGACAGAGGGAGAAGCAGACCCCCTGCTGAGCAGGGAGCCCTATGTGGGACTCGATCCCGGGACTCCAGGATCATGACCTGAGCTGAAGGCAGTCGCTTAACCAACTGAGCCACCCAGGCGCCCTATCACAACAGCTTCTTAAACTGTATCTCCTGCTTTCATTCTTGCCTACCTAGAGTTTGTCCTCCACATAGCAAACAATCTTTTAAAAATACAAACTAGGCCACTTCACAATTTTCTCAAAATTTTCACATCAAACTTAAAAATAAAATTCTTATCATGGCTTGCAAGTACCTATAAGATACAATCTTTGCCTATCTCTCATACTATATTCCTTAAATATTGAGATTTTATATCCCTAAAATGTTCTTCCCCAGAATTTTCTTTTTAGATGTCACTTTCTCAGAGAGATGTTCTCTGATAATTCTGTTGGGAGGCTTTTTTCTCTGACACCAAATATGTGGTGTCTTTTCTTATATCAATAACCAATTTTCCAGTTCTCTGAAACCAATTACATACCCATCAATTCAATTCAATTCTGCCACTAACTATCCAGAGTCAGCATGGATCCCACAGGTGGAAGGTCTCAGTCCCACAAGACTGCTTCCTACTACAGATGCCAGTCAAAATCCACTTGTACTTCTCACTGATCAGCTATAAATTGGGAGTTCTACAATCCCATCCTCAGATCTGATAATTTCTAGAATAGTTCACAGAACTCAGGAAAACACATCATTTATGTTTACCGTTTTATTTATAAAGGATACAAATGAACAGCCAGATGAAGAGGATCATAGGGCTAGGTCCAGAAGGATCCCAAGTGTGGGAACTTCTGTTGCTGTGGAGTTGGAGTGTTACACTCCTGGCATGTGGATATATTCAACAACATGGAAGCTCTCTGAACCTCTTTGTTCAAGAGTAATTGTAGAGCTCAATCTCCAGTTCCCTCTCCCCTTCTCGAAGGTGGGTGGGTAGGGCTGAAAGTTCCAATTCTCTAATCACTTGGTCTTTCTGGTGACCAACGTTACTCTGAGGCTACCTAGCCCCAACCCTCTCCCTTCCCCACCTCCAAGTCACCTTATTAGCTTGAACTCAGGTGTGATTGAAAGTTAGGCATGGAATAATAAAGAACTCCTATCACTCAGGAAATTCTAAGGGTTTTAGGATCTCTGTGCCAGGAACTGGGGAAAGAGACCAAATAGATCTTTTTATTTTATTTATTTTTATGATTTTATTTATTTGTCAGAGAGAGAGAGTGCAAGCAGGGGGGTCGGCAGGCAGAGGGAGAAGCAGGCTCCCCACTGAGCAAGGAGCCCGATGTGACACTCCATCCCAGGACCCAGGGATCATGACCTGAGCCAAAAACAGACGCTTAACCAACTGAGCCCCACCCAGGTGTCCCAAATATATGTTTTTAATTATACCACATTTATCTATAATAGAAACTTGCATTATTCTTTTTCCCCTTCTCAGGCTTGTTTTTCCTCCTCACATTTAGCACAACACTTATACTAATAATTTGTTTGTGTATTTATTTTCTATATCCTCAAGTAGAATACCAGCTCTAAGAAGTCAGAGACTTTGGCTGTCTTATCAACCCTTTTATCCCCAGGTCCTAAAACAAGAGCACACAGTTCTCATTAAATATTTGTTGCATAAAAGAATATATAAATATAACTATATATTTAACCTAAATTTGCAGAATAAATTAAAATCTGAGTGATAAATACCAGAAGTGACTAGAATATATTTTTCATATAAGGTAGAACTAGGGCTTGGAGTTAGAAATTCAGTTAAATGTTATATATTTGCCTACTTGAATCTTCATTATTTAATTTACAACCACCATTTCAGCATCTTTGTAAGTTCCTCTAAGTACTGCTTCAGGAACCTTAAATTGAACAATGTTTTACATTATATATAAGATATTGTATCAGTTTTCTTTTGCTGCTATAACAAATTATCACAAATTTAGCAACTTAATGCAAATTTGTTATCTTACAATCCAGAGGTCAGAGGTCTGAAATGAATCTCAGTGGGCTAAAACCAAGGTGCTGGCAGGACTATGTTCTTCCACAGGTTCTAGGGGATAATCTCTTTCTTTGGTTTTTCTAGCTTCTAGAGGGTGCCTGCATTCCTTGTCTAATGACCCCTTCCTCCATCTTTGAAGCTAGCAATGGCAGGTTGAGACTTTCTCAAGTTGTATTTCTTTGCCTTCTATTTTTAAAGAGGCATGTGATAACCCAGGATAATCTCTCCATCTCAAGGTTCTTAATTTTATTATATCTGCAAATCCCTTTTGCCTTATAAAGTAACATATTCATAGATTCTGGAAATTAGGACTTGGGCATTTTGGGCGATCCAATATTCAGCCTACCACAGCCAGTAATTAGCGTTATTGCCTCATTAACCATATTTTAAAAATAATTTTTTAAAGCCTTAGAAAAGGTGATACTAAGTCAGATGATTAGAACATTCAGGCAGCTAAATGAAGACTAGTAGGTGTAGATCTTGGTCCTCAGAAGAACATGTGCTCCGACTAAGGGATCAACAGTGTCTTAGCTTCATCCAAATGTTGCCATTGCAGAGAAGTGAGTCCAGGGTGGTCAGTTCTTTCACTTTTGCAAGACAACCTGGAAATGCAAATTTATATGTAGAACCCCCTAGTTTTTACAGTGTTGGCCACAAGTTAATGATATTTTTCAAAACTGTGCAGGCTAAAACGTGTCTACAAGTGGACCCTGACCTTTGAGCCCCCATTGTGCTGCCTAACTTCTAAATGACCAAGAGGAGCCTTCCAGCAAACTGTGTGCCTGCCTAGTGAATTATGTTCCAGGTATTAGGAGTGAATGCATAAAATGTCTATCTTTTGTGGCAAGATATTACTTGGAGTTAGTTCATACATTGTTACACGGAATTTATAGGTATTGCTAAAGGGACATTTCATTAAAATTGGTTTGTCTTTATTTACTTACTGAAGAATATTCAATAAGTTACTGTTTATTAAGTTTCTCCTCCTGTGAGGCACTGTAGTGAATAAGAAGATAAATCAGACAGAGCCCTTTTCTTCAGGGAACCTGCCATCAAGGGCCTGCACATTAAAATTTTGACAAGGACTATTGAACTTCAGTGAGGAAAAAGGTCACTGCTTTTGAGGAGAATGAAGTCTTTACTTGAAGACTTGAAGTAAAGTATATTTAAGTTGTGCCTTAAAGATAGAAGCTAAATACTCCATTCCTTTTTTTTTTTTTTTTCTGTGTATAGTTTAACAATTGTTTCTAGGCCCTTGGTTCATATGGATCTCGCTACATAATTATGTCTAGATAACTTACTATGAATGCAATTTTAAAGGGTGGACTAACAATGAAAAGTGAATGACTGATCAAAGACATTAATCTTAACTCATATTTTCCTTATGCAACTTTAGGAATGCTTCAGTAAATGGAAAATATAGTGTATTGTCTTAGTATTAACCAAAAGTAAAAGTTAGAATAAGTGCTAGTGCAATGAGAAATGTTAAATGTGATGGGCAAGCCAGCTGAACAAACAGGCTGGAAATTTGTTTTATGAAACTCACCTTACAGAATTTCACCCAATAAAACACATGGGTATGCAGTATTAATTTTTTTCTGTGTCCATGTATCATCACAAAAGGCCCTTTTTAATCATATTCTGGGTGCACATTTGGTCCCATTTGAACACAATTTATGAACACTTACTTTCTTATTTGAATTCCATCTTTTGACAAAATGGGCAAGAATCCAAGTAAGGCAACATGGTTAACTATTATTCTAATACACACAGACCAGAATCTTAATGCAAAACAACTCAAATTCACCAGAACTCAACATACCATGAAATTGTAACCTTTTATTTGATTGTCCTCAATATAATTCCATATCCATTTCAAAATTTTCTGACAAATAAGTACACTTGAACACAATTAAAAGGGAATACAGGTTATATAACAGCAACCACAACAAAATCTCAGACTTCATTTTAATCATAAAAAACCAATTAAGCAAGAGTTAGAAAAACTATGTTTCTTTAGCCTGTTGATTCCTCATTCTACAAGATTATGCCCAGAAGCCTGCGCTCTACCACTTTTCCCAGATTAGACATAGATTTAGCCAGAAATGAAGGAATACAAGTAAAAATGACTTAACCCATTGCAGCTTTGCCAAATAGACATTTAAACCTGTTTTTCTCTCTTACTCTTTCCTAAAACTTCCAAGACATCTGAGAATATGTAATCCAGCTAATCTGAGTTCATTCCTTGGTGAGTTATAGATAGGAACTATAGCAGGTAGAGTTATCACGCAAAGGAAACTTTATTTTGCAGCAAATAAGGAGGTCATAGGGAATAACTTCCAAAGTCATGACCCCCTGAGTAAGGGTAAATGGGTTTCTCTTATTTAGGGTTAGAATGAATATTCAGAAAGGGTATGTAGAGGTGAGTACAAAAGGTCGCTCATGCATGTGATCTGAGGAAACGGGCCTGTACATACACTGTGTGTTCATGACATTTGTGCTCCTCTTGGTTTTTTGTTTTTGTTTTTTTTTCCAGGTTCATAATTTATTGTACAAATTGAGTGTCACATGATGAGTTGACATTAGCTTCTCCAGGCACGGGAACTTAACAGATGAGGTACAGGTCAAAATCCATTTATGTTGCTTTCACAGCTGGTGTTTTTTTTTAGACCTTAACTTGAAGTATAAGACCATCAAAGCAGTGCCTCCATATGTGGTCAGTACACAATTCATTCTACCTGTGAGAATGTAAGAGTTGAAATATTTTTTGATACCAGTGAAATGGAATTGGGCATCAGTTTCTGGACCTGCCGTGATTTCAGTCTTGCAAAAGGCACCAATTCTGCTGCTTGTCTGTGCTCCTCTTTGAATGGAGACTTAGCATTATAATGAGGTAGAGGTAACTGTTGGTCACTCCATGGTCAATCTGCCTCCGTATAAGTCAGGGTTGAGTTCAAGCTGGCCTGGGTGGTCCGGGCCTGCAGAGCTCTTAGTCTTACTGCTTGCTGGGGGTAGTTTCCATTTCTGTCACGGGATGCTTTGCCTGTGGTTCTTTTGCCTGAGTTAAAAGATAAGCTGGAAAGAAGAACCTAAGGAAAATGTGGGACTAAGGTTGGTGGGTACATGCAGGTGGGCAGTAAAGATCAGGTCTTGGGGTCTTGCTGGTGGCAAATGGAGTTAGACAAAAATCCTTTGTTGTCGGGGTTTGCAAGTTTTGTCTATTGAGGCAGTAAGCAATACAACTAAATTATAATGCCATTTGAACAATTTAATGTGTATCACTACTATTTCCAATACTGCGTTAGTTTCCCCCTGAAAGGTCTTTGGATGTACTGCACCAAGTACTGACTGGATGATACTTGCACTATTTTGTACTTCCAGTTTAGTCTGCATTTTATCACACACAGGTGTTTCTGAATCTTGTATCCTTTAAATGGGTTGTTGGGGTAATCTTACTGGAACTATCTGTATATTTTAGCCCACAAGAATCCAAATAAAGACATTTTAATGTTGCCCTTAATCATAAGTTGTATATTTTAAACAAACAAATAATTCATTTGTTACTTGTTCTTATGGCATTTGCTGTTTTCGGAAAATAATAACAGCTCTTTGTTTGGTGTTCTTCAATTATCATCTACTTAAAAAGTTGACTAGAACCATTTGAAGATCACAGTCCTTAAACAGATCTACTGCAGTGGCAGGATTTAGCCAATTTACCAACCCACAGTTTGCAGACTCTGCTGTTGTACACTAGTGTAGACAATCTCTTTGAAGTTGGAATCCCTAGGGACAAGTTTGAGAGGGTGCTGAGTTGCTTCAAATAGTATCGGATTTAACACCAGGAAGAAATCCATTGTGAGGGAGCTGGCAGCTCTGTACTGCTGTGCTGAGATGCTTTTCTGGAGAGAGAAGAATTTCGATAAAAGGACAGAATAACAAGGTACTGTATTGATTTACTGTGGAAGACAACAGTGATTCTTGCATTTTTTTGTTTGTTTTGTTTTCTTGCCTGTCTTTACACTTGAGAACTGTTTCCATATTTTTCCACC